>NC_056741.1:439199695-439282195 GCF_019279795.1 Protopterus annectens | reverse complement strand
TCAAGCTTCATCTCAAAAAAACACTGGTTATGTTCCTGTATTACCCCTGACTAATTGCTTTATCCTCCAGCATTAACCACCTGCATCAATTTCCATTCACTTTCTAACCTTTTATTCTTATTTTCTTTTTTCTGAATCCTGGGACCTTAGTCTTCATAAGTCTTCTTAAGTCTTCACATATATTTCCTTTTTATCAACATTGGTAACTGCCTTCCACACTATACATTGTATATATTCTATGATGACTTTTTTTTTCAAGACCTTACTTAAAATGTTTTTATCATATTATTCTCTAGACTTTTTCATGACCTTATTTAAAAATGTGTATCTTTTATTTTTATTATTATTATTATATTTCTCTTCTGTTTTGTCATTTTATATGCTGTTATTGTTTTTTATCTATATTGTTTTGCACATGGAGCTTTTCTCCCCGGGCCTCTACTGAAAATGGACATGTATCCAGCTAGACTAGCCCCGTCAACAAATGTAAAATAAAATTAAATTAAATATATATATATATATATATATATATATATATATATATATATAGTTCCCTATTAGAAGCCTGAAACACTATAAGCCTGAAAGTTAAAATCCTGAAAACTATAGACTGAAAATGCAAAATCTCGAAAGTGCAAAATCCTGAAAGTCAAAATCCTGAAAACACAAATAATGCTAATATGTCACTATAAAGACAATAATATCTACCAACTGACCCTGACCCTAACCCTAACCCTAAGGTCCGTCACTATCGCACACTCACCTGACCCGCCTAACCCTAACTCACTTAAACCGCCTAACCCCAATATTTGTCACTATTGCATACATGCCTAACCTGCCTAACCCTAACTCACTTAAACCGCCTAACCCTAACATAAAACCAACCGCACACTTACCTGGACCCAACGCATGACCTAACACCACAGGGCTAACAATAGCAAAGCCACAATGACATCAGTATGTCCATTTTGTGTTTTCAGGATTTTGACTTTCAGGATTTTGCACTTTCGAGATTTTGCATTTTCAGTCTATAGTTTTCAGGATTTTGACTTTCAGGCTTATAGTGTTTCAGGCTTCTAATAGGGAACCATATATATATATATATATATATATATATATATATATATATATATATATATATATATATATATATATATATATATATATATATATATATATATATATATCTATATATATATATATATATATATATATATATATATATATATATATATATATATATATATATATATATACACAAACACACACATCTGTGTGTCCATTGACCAATACATTTCCCGGACAAACACACTTACACATGCGTATTGGGTTTTATCTCTGCTTCAACAGCATACTATTGCCTTAGTCATTATGACACCGACACTTCACTCCGGTTAATTTGTAATCAGTATATAGCACGTTATACAGCAGACAGATGTTATAATTTGTTCATGTATGGAGTACCGATGATAAGTGTGATGTGATACAGTGTCATTTGACCTATTCCATGTCTGCACAGCCTATTATTCCTGCTACTGTATTTGTTCTGTGCACATTCATATTATTTATGTCAATAAATGGAGTGTATGTGTTACAGAGAATGTACTTCAACATATTGATGTCTGCATGTGCGTATGCATATAAACCTATTACGTACTAGCTGACCTACACGGGCCACTCCATTGGAACCAGCGCAACCAACCCTGGCTCTCCTGTATCCATAATCGCATAACCATAGTTTCTCCACCCCACCGGTGTTGAGTTTCCACGCGTAACAGCCATTATCCACCTGATATCGCAGCCATGACACACCTTTACACATTCCCTCTCCAAAGCGTTTGGGGCACTACACACATTTTGTACCACCTCGTGTATTTACAGGGTCTCCTGCCATTTATATTTGCACATACGTGTCTTTCCTGCTATTATGGATTATGGACATTTGCAGGTTAAAATGTAGGTGGTCACAACATGAACTACATTCCGTCTGTGTGTAATGTTGATGTAGCAGTTCAACGATATTATGGCCACTGGTATAACCCTGCCTCTGGTGTGAATAGTGGTGCTCTACTCACTCTTGTGCAGCTTTATCTGACATACGCTGCGAGCACTATATAATACCTTAGTTGCTCTAGATTCCCTTCACAACCCTTGTGTATGCTTTATTCTTTCGGCGTTCATTCTTACAGTATGTATGTATATATATATATATATATATATATATATATATATATATATATATATATATTTCTTTATTTTATGTCTGTGTCTGTGGATATATATCTATATATATATATCTATATATATATATATATATATATATATATATATATATATATATATATATATATATATATCTATATGTATATAAGTTACATCTGTACATAACAACATACATTTGCTATGCTGGGTGCTGCTTACACCCGCGCAGGTGCACTTGCATATCCTTATTGTGAGTTACATATATTTACTGTCACTTCTTTGTGCTTACATGTGCCTTATTCATTATGACAGTACCACTTTGATTGAAAGAATCCGGTTAATGGCCCCATGCGAAACACACATTCACCTTTACATGTTTAAATGTTGGCTTTACAGCACAGAGGCATTCATTACACAAGAAAATGATATGTGCTATAGTCGTACTTGAATGCCTTTACATTAGGCGGATGCTCTAACCACTACACTATTGGTGTTCTGCTTCATTTATATGTATACCCATGGTTCATAGCTACCCTAACATATGCCTTACCGCTTCACTTACACAGCAGGCATCCATTCTCCTGCTGGGAAAACCGCAGTACTACACATGCGACATTCCCTATTCCGTACTGCTCTGGACCCGTGCTGCATGTTTACTCACTCCAAGGAGATTCAGAACTCCAAAGCTTATAGTCCTGGCACATACGTGTGTTTGAATGTCAGGCTGTTCATGTGGTGATCCGGGTTTAGGCTTGCCCGACTGGTGACCGGAATTGCCCTGTACCTGTTCAAATGTCAGATGTAGCACATGGACAGAGCTGGTCCCAATTTTAACATTCTACCTGTGTTTACAGATGCAGGGGTTTGGGCACCTCTGACCAGATTATTATGTTGGCACTACATAATACAGGTTGGGGGGTGTTTCCACTACATCATACAGGGTGGGGTGTGTTTCCCTTCACATTCATTACGAATGCTTTATTGTGACCATTTCATTCATTTATACATATATATATATATATATATATATATATATATATATATATATATATATATATATATCTCTGTCTGTACATACACCTACATATCTATTTACATTTCCCGTACAGTTGAATGTACACCGCGCATCCCCGCTGCTATTCTGGACATCACTTATGACTTCACTACAGGTATTCAATAGTACTGTCAACAAATGTGACGGTTGGTGTACATATGTGTACGGACCTCTGTAACACTCAGGGACTAATTTCAACAGTGACAGGGACAATTACAGACACTTCTACAATATTAG
This sequence comes from Protopterus annectens, assembly GCF_019279795.1. Taxonomy (NCBI): domain Eukaryota; kingdom Metazoa; phylum Chordata; order Ceratodontiformes; family Protopteridae; genus Protopterus; species Protopterus annectens. Next base: position 439,278,702 of record NC_056741.1, on the reverse strand, counting down.
TACTATTAACTTGAAACGTGTTGACAGATTCAGAGCCATATGTATTAATACTTATTTTCTGCAGTTAAAAGCATCTATTACTCTTAATTATTGTCATTAGTCATTCAAGTGTCATTCATCACCTTTTCTCCAAAGGTCACTGGTTTTATGAGTGATTAAGAGGCTGGCCAGTTATTGTGCAAATGCTCTGACCATTGGTAGGGTTGCCACATTTTCATATGTACAGGATGGGATATATTCTGGACACACCAGATTGTTTAGGCCAACACATACTGATGGTCAGTACAGGGTTTAGAACATTCATTATTTTCCTAGATGAGAGCCTATTCCTGTAGCACTTTAGTTGCTTATTCTGTTTCTTGTATGATTTACATATTTTACATCCAGAAATAACTGTTTTAGGCAACTGTTACATGAAATATGGTACATAGTTATTTCCTACAATCACAGGACATTTGCCATTGTATCATTCTTGGTCAGGACACACCTACCCAAACAGGGACTGTCCCTCACAAAGTGGGTCAGGAGGTACCCTGCTTACGTCAGCACCTTAATCACCCTATTTCCAATTTGCCACTATGCGACTGTGTACAGTATATTCTCTTGATAATTCATGTGGGGAGACGTGCATTATGGGCAGGTGTTTGATCCTGGGTAGTAGGTTCTGCATGACCGTCTGGAGGCTGAGCAGTCTCATGAACCACTACTGCACATACAACTTGTGTCCAGATGTCTACAGGACTGGACATCATGTCGTGATACCAAGTCTGATGTTTACACAGGATATTTATCCCATGAGGGATATCCAAAAATTGAACAGGCCAATAACCTTCGATTTTTTTGGATTTACGAAAATGTGATAGAGTTTTACATGCAAAGGATACATAGTTTGCAATCCTGACACTGCCTAGGGTGACACTGCCTACTATATATGAGTAGTGGTCACTATGTGTAGATATGGCTGCTCCAAGCTAGTAGCCCGAGTATGGCTGGATTTGGTGGACGTTCAGGAATGGGGCGGGTTGTGTGCTGTAGAGGGGATGATGGGTATTCAATTATGCATCCAGGTGTGTTGCAGTTGGATGGCCCAGTTCCATCCAGACCATTCTGTGGGTATCTGATGGTGACGTTTCTGTACATGTGTATCGCACATTTTAATATTCATATGTTTGCGTGATTGTGTTCTACAGTATGGCCTGTCAGGTTGTATTGTGGATGTGTATGTTTGTTCTTTGTGTTTCTTTCTGATTCACCCACTGCTCCCTCATACACCTCCAGTTCACCTATTGTGCATCCAACACAGTCTCGCCTTTGTGGATTATAACATTACCCACCCTCCCACACACACATATTCCAAACACTCCATCCATCCCTTCTTTGGTTGATGGCCCATGGCACGGTCAAGGGAACACATTGCATACACTACATATGTCAGGTACCTGTATGGTTGTGAGGACTACCCTGGCATTTTTCACCTTCCACGTGCTCTACATCATGCACATAGGTACACGCAAATACTTATCTTTCATAACATGGTAGGTACACCCGGGTAATACCCGTTCAACTTTGACACATCCTGACAAGAACGGCTTGGACCACATATGGGCAGATTTTGGCCAAATGCTCTGACATTGGTAGGTTTGCCACCTTTCCATATGGCCAGGATGGATATATTCTGGACACAAATCAGATTCTACAGGACAAAACATACCCATGGTCAGTACAACGGATAATACTTTTGTTTTATGCCTACATGTTAGCTTATTGTTGTAGCAGTTTATATGCTCCTTCTGTTTCGTTTATTTACTTATTCTATTTCTTGTAACATGTGGTATGTTACATACATAAATAACTATTGTATGTGACTATTACATGTGATGTGGGACATAATTATGTCATACGGTCGCAGGATATTTTACATTTATAATGGTTTTGGTATGGACACAACTGCCCAGCTGTGTACTATCCCTCACAATGTGGGACAGGTGGTAACCCTGACCATTGGGCTAGACTTAGCTATTGGTGGTGTGCTAACATGATGAGTTTCACTTCCACTTGGTATAACTATCAACACTACATTAGAATACGGGCACACGGTTTTAAATGTCTTTTGTTCGAGGGATGGAGACTCGATATTCGCTAACGTGCATTTGTGTTTGCTTCTTAATTTTGTGTTCACAAGAACTGTCTTGCATGCTTTGCATATGTTTCAGTATCCACAGACACTGACATGTGTGATTACTATTGCAGGCCAACTGTAATATTCAGCATTTTAGGTTGCACGTCAACAGCCGACATTTCCATGCCTCCATGTGGCACTTTGACATGCCCCATGCACTCGCACTCATTTCCTATGCACGTGGCTGTGGCGGCAGCATGCCTTCATTAATATGCATATGGTGCTACTGTGTCATCTATATGCCACACAGTCGGCACAAGCCTAACGCTGGCCTTGCGCCGAGCTTCATGAATCTCGGGGATATAGTTGTGAAGAGACCAGATGGCTTAGTGGTTAAGGTCTTCACCTCCCATGCAGTGTTAAAGATTGTACTGCATTTTATTTTTCTGCCTATTTAATTGTTTCATTGAATATTGTGGCCTGTGTCTCTTGGTAGTTATTTATTTTTCTATTTAATTATTTCTTAGAATACTGTGGTCTCTCTCTCTCTCTCTCTGCAGTTAGTTTCTCACCCTCCCTTCCTGTTCTTGTTCTGGTAGTAATCTTGGTGGCCTTGGAATTGCCTGCCCCTCCTGTAAATTTGTGTTTGAAAACTCCTCCTAGGTCTATCTCATTTGCTCACTCAACTGAGTACAGTGAAATCATATTTTGACTTCAGACATGCCTACCAGTCCCATCTGTTTAGCTTTATCCCAGCTCTATTCCAGTCTAGTGTCACTAGCTCATTCTACAAAATACAGAGAGAACATTTGTGAATGACAAGCCACGTACGTACTTCATTTTGAATTATCTTCTGTTTCTCCCTTCTCTCTTTACACTTTACAAAAAAAAAAAAAATTCTAAGCATGTTTCCTGCCTTTCCTGTAAATAATCTAGTCCAGATACAGATTTGCTGTAACCAGGACTGTTTGTAAGCTTCTGAGCTCCCAAAGCCTTTCTCTGTTGGAGGGAAGCTTTCTAGTTTATTAGTGGGAGTGGAAAGCACTAGGTAGCCTATTTACCACAAAATTGTTTTTTGGCCCAGAAATTTTAGTTTATTGGCAGTTTGGGCAGTTTTTCCATCTTTTTTAACTTTCTGGTTTAAAAGCCTGCGTTTGCACTTGTTTCCTACCTTTCCTGTAACTAGTCTAGTCCAGATACAGGTTTGCTGTAACCAGGACTGTTTGTAAGCTTCTGAGCCCTCCAAGCCTTTCTGTGTTGGAGGGAAGCCTTATAGTTTATCAGTGGGAGTGCTAAGCACTAGGTAGCCTATCTACCACAGCAGTGGTTTCTGGCCCAGAAATTGTAGTTTATTGGCCGTTTGGGCAGTTTTTCCATCCCTTTAAACTTTCTGGTATAAAAGCCCACATTTGCACTTGTTTCCCACTTTCCTGTAACTAGTCTAGTCCAGATGCAGATTTGCTGTATCCAGAACTGTTTGTAAGCTTCTGAGCCCTCCAAGCCTTTCTGTGTTGGAGGGAAGCCTTATAGTTTATCAGTGGGAGTGCTAAGCACTAGGTAGCCTATCTACCACACGACCCAGGTACATATTCTTAATTTTAGCACTTGAATTTGCTTATTCATGCTCAGCACTTGTTCAGAACTTGTAAGCACTAAATAAGGGACAAATTACTACAGCGCTCAACCTTCCACTTTACGTAGAGGAAAACCGTTTTTGTACTTACTTTCCTCACTTGCTTAGAGAAAAACAGCTCTTGTACTCACTTTCCTCACTTGTCTAGAGGAAAATAGTTTTTTATTCAGGCATGTCCAAGGATCAGCTCCCAGTGTTCTCTCCTGTCTATCTGATGAATCTGAGCATTTTGGGGCAATGTAGCAATTGCCTCATGTACACAGACAACACTTTCCTCCTACCACCCAATACTACAACCTGTGAGAGATGCACTTATCTAGCCAAACTGGAGGTAAAGCTCTCTCCAACCAAGACTGAACTTGACAGTAAAGAGGAGAAGGTAAACACTTGCACCACAGCACACTCATCACATAGTCCCACTAAACCTACACCACTAAAATCCACACATAGAAACAAAAACATTCACGGTGGCTCTCAATAATAATCTGCTCAAGCAACAGAGACCTCCAAAGCAGAAACACAAGCAACCTCCACCCCCAAAACAACCCAAATGACACATAGCCAACAGACTCAGTGTGCCAATAAACCACAGCTCATAAGGCAAAACAATGTACCCAACACACTAGTCATAGGTGACTCTATAGTTAGCCACACTGATGTCTCACTCACCAGGCTAAACAAGGAGAATGTTACTGTCAGCTGCCTGTCGGATGCCAGGATCCACCACATAACACATGCACTCAGTTTGCTCCACAGTAAGTACAAATATGACTCTGTCATTGTCTATGTTGGGTTGAACGACCTGAGACATACCTCCCTGGACTACATGAAAAGAGATATGGATATTGTAACCCAGGCAAGTATGACCCTAGCCCTGGGTAGCATCCTGCCATCACCCAGAATGATACTGCAGTATAAGGACAAAATGATTGACTTCAACAATTGGCTAAGCTTTTGGTGTCATTCTAAGGGGATCTAGCATCTGTCTGCCTGGGACAACATGGTCGACAGACCACAATGCTTTGCCAGGGATGGTCTGCACCTGTCACCCCTGGGATTCCAGATACTGGCTAAGGCTCTTGCCACCACTATAGTGCCTTTTTAGGCAAGGTTCAAATGACAAATTCACCACCGTAACAAGAATAGGCAAGCAAAAACTGAGGGTAATGCTACTGAATGCTAGAAGTCTAAATCTCAAAATGCACTCACTTGAGGTACTCCTTAAAATGGAGAACATTGATATCTGTGCAGTGACTGAGACCTGGTTCAAGGATCTAGAGAGCACACCTGCATTACCAGGCTATAACTCATATCATACTTTTCAGCCATCTAACCTGGACCAGAACCCCAAAGGTGGAGGTGTGCCCATATTCATTAAGGATATCCACACCTCCATGCTAGTTGCTCAGCATAATGCATCCGAGTTTATCCAAGTGCAACTAACTCTGGGCAAAACTGCAATCCAAATTGTAGCTTGCTACAGATCCCCCACCATGCCCCAGAATTCCCACTCCTCTTTTCTTGATATACTGGAAATGATTAGGGTTCAACTAAACACCCTAATAATTGGTGTTTTCAACTACCCCACCATTAACTGGGAAAACTACTCATATACCAACTCCTTCACTCAATGCTTTCTGGAATTCATAAATTCCAATGCCCTGGATCAACTTATCCACACCCCCACCAGGGGAAACAATATCCTAGACCTACTCATTACCAACATGAGTGACTGGTGTTCCACACCTGAAGTCAACTCTGCTTTGGTCAGATCTGACCATAAGCTAATCACCCTAGATATCCCCATCCCGTCCCCCCACCCACCATTAAGGAAACCACAGTAAAAAATTTCTCCAAGGCCAGCTTCATGCTTCTTAAGACAGAAGTGGTGAACTTCATGACACCCATGCAAATGGACAATACAGTTACAACTGCTGAAGCCTACACAAATGCACTCTATAAGCACTTGCACGAGGGCATGGATCGTGCTATCCCAAACAGAACCAAGACGCTATCCTCCAAAAAAAGGAAGCCAATCTGGTGTCCCCTGCCATAAACAAACTCTACAACAGAAGGCAGAAACTATTGCAAAAGAGAGTAAAATCCCATTAGTGGAGGAGCTCCATGGTCAGCCTCAGTAAGAAGCTGAGATCCCTTATAAGATCCTCCAAAGCTAGCTATGAAAACAAAATCACCACTGATTCTAAGGGCAACCACAAAGCATTCTATAGCTATGTCAAGAATCTCAATGGCAACACCCAGATCTACTCTGAGTTACAGCACAAAGGCATGAAAATTACAGAACCAACTGATATTGCCAACATCCTGGCAGATAGGTTCAGTGCTAACTTTACCCCCCTCACACCCCCTAAAGGGCTCATATCTATACAGGAAGAATGCAGAATGTCTCTATAATCCCATCTATGCAGGTTAAAGTTGCACTCTTTAAAACCAGAAACACAGCATCCATGGGACCGGACAACATCCCAGGCTGTGTTTTACATGAACTGGCTCCCCAACTAAGCACCATGTTCAGTCATAGTCTCACATCAGGCTTTGTGCCCACTGAATGGCGCACCGCAACAGTTATCCCAGTCCACAAAGGGAGGGCCACTACTGATCCTGGGAACTATCACCCTATTAGCCTGAAGAGCCTGGTCTGCAAGGCCATGGAACATATCACCATAGAGCTCATAAACAAAGACATTGGTAACCTCCAAACTCTGGACTCGACTGAGGTCGAGTTTGTGAAAGGCAGATCATGCCTTCTGAACCTGATTGACTTCTTTAAGGCAGTCACCAAAGCCGTAGATGAGGGTAAGGTGGTTCACACAGCCTATCTTGACCGTGCCAAGGCTTTCAACACCATCCCCCATTCTTGGAATTATAGCTAAACTCACTAAACTAGGTATAAATCCCTACGTCACAAGATGGGTTGCCAACTGGCTCACTGACAGAACCCATACTGTAAAAGTTGCAGACTCCAAATCTGACTTCAAACCAGTGACAAGTGGAGTACCACAGGGTTCAGTCCTGGGACCTCTCTTGTTTGGTATCTACTTCTCTGAAGTACAGGCTAACACAGAAGGCCTCTGGCTAATGAAGTTTGAGGTGACTGCAAACTAGGAGCCATAGTCGAGTCCCTAAATGATGTGGACATCCTACAGAAGGGCCTCACTGAGACAGATGCCTGGTGTCAGAGGCATCACCTCAAGCTCAATGCCAAAAAGTGCATTGTCATACCCTTTGGTAAAAACTCTGTACCCATGAACTTCCACATAGACGGCAGTCTACTAAATGCCGAATGTGTAATAAGAGACCTTGGGACCCAGGTGGACAATAGCCTCTCCTTTGATAATCACATCGCCACAGTAGTCAGGAAATCCTTCTATGTGGCACACCTCATCACAAAAGGGTTCTAAAGGGAAAAAAAGAGATCATTGTTCCCCTCTACTTGGCACTCATTAGACCCCTTATAGAGTACAATGCCCCTTTTGGAATGTACCTCACAAGACATCTGCAGCAGCTGGAAAGGCCACAGAAGTACCCCATAAAGAGGATTACTGGCCTCAAACAGATGCCCTACACTGACCATTTCAAAAAACTCCAGTTTTACTCTGTAGCATATTGCCTACTCTAAGGAGATCTCTGCCTAACATATAAAGCTATGTCAAACCCAGAGCTGTTGGACATGCTACACCTACAGAAATCCCAATACTTCTGAGCTACACAGTCTAGGGACATAATCCTTGTCACCACAATAAACAGGTCATGCTGGAGGGATAGATTCCTGTCCCAGAGGCTTCCCATACTCTGGAACAAGCTACCCATCTATGTCAAGCAAAGTTCCTCATTAGCACTCTTCAAGAAAAATCTTGATGAGTGGATGGGAAATAGGAAATACACCCCGGGGATCAGTACTGTGGCTCTGCTCGACAGGGGCACAGAAAATTAACTTTCTTGGGTGGCGTAAGTCAGAGGATCTTATTGGCTAGGTTTACTTAGGTCCTTGGGCCAATAGCCTAGTACCTACCTATGAACCTATGAACAAGGTGCTAGGTATGATCCTGACCTCTGACCAATGCCTGTTTGGAGTTTGCATGTTCTCCCTGTGTCTCCATGGGGTTTCTCCCATGTCCGAAAAACATGCTGAGTGTTTCCATCTCAAACTCACCAATGAACAGAGCTGTGGGTAGCAGCACAGACTCTACATGGTGCCCTAAATGGGGAAGAGCTGTACAGACCAACCGCTTTGGGCAACTACTGTGGTGTGCAGTATCGTCAAGATAGGAGAACATGGATCACAGACTGGGTTAGCCACTCAGTGTAAAATATGGCTTTAGGTGATTCAGTCATGTTGACTAATGTTGCCAGAAATGGGCATGGGTAGTTACTGGTGATAAAGGGGGACATGGCCTACTTTGACCTACGCCAGGGACCCTTGCTAATGGTGGGAGGGGTATATGTGTCCCTATTGGCCAGTGTGTGACTGCCATGGGTCAATAAGCTGACTTGTGTCTAGTTGCCCAGCCTGGTTTACCTGAGATAGCTCTGTCGAGTGAAAGCTGGATGTAAAACATGCCAAGAACTGAGAATTGCTACGTTTAATGTCACTTCACTGACAGGATGCAGCTTGGAAGTGGATGACATGATAATACAGAGGAGGCTGGATGTATTATGTATCCAAGAGATGAGATGGAAGGGCAGTGCAGCAAAGCCACTTGGCTTGGGATCTAGAGTCTACTACTCAGGTGGAAAGCTAGAAATGGTGTACGAATTGTGCTGAGAAAGAGATTTCAGAAGTCAGTAAGGAATATCATCAGAATTAGTGACAGACTCATGGCAGTCAGATTCCAGTGTAATGATAGGGCAGTAGTCATAATCTCAGCCAATACCCCACAGCAGGGTTGTGATAGAAGAGTGCATTCAGACAGCAGTTGCAGGACCTTCTAGATAAAGCCGGAGAATTGGTGTTGATAATGGGTGACTTGAATGCATATGTTTGAATGCACATATCGGGACAGACACAACAGGATATGAGGACTGCCTGGGTCCACATGGGTTGGGCAACAAGGAGAAAAGCCATTCTAGACTTCTGTCTGGCAAATGGCTTGATAGTAGCGAACACATGGTTCAGAAAGAGAGACAGTCACAAGATCACATACAAGAGTAGTCAATATGCAACTCAGGTAGACTTCCTCTTAGTAAGGAAAAGGCACTAGGGTAGATTCCATGATTGCAAAGTCATCCTCAGTGAAACAGTCAGCCCACAGCATAAACCACTAGTTGCCACAATCAGCTGCAAGCATGAACCACTAGTTGCCACAATCAGCTGCAAGCAAGGGCCAGAGAAGGCTCTAAGGTCAATAGAGACCAGGCTGAAGACATGAACATTGACTGGAGGGAAAGTACAACAGTTCAAGGAATTACTCAGGGCTCTAGCACCCCAAGAAGAGGAAATAGGTGGAGTTGAAGAAGAATGGCAGTGCCTAAAAACAGCATGTGTTAGAACTACAGAAAAGATATGTGGCTGAGCCAGGTATGGAAATAAGGTACATAAGGAAAGCTGGTGGTGGAATGCAAAAGTCCAGAAAGAAGGAGTGCAGAAAGAAGTGGGAGACAGAAATGACTGACCAGGCTAGGAAGGTCTACTGGTTGGCTAACAAAGAATCTAAGAAAGAAGTTGCAATAGCAAAGAATAGGACATCAGAGGCACTGTACCAACTTTTGGAAAGTGACTCAGAAAGGGGCACAAAGATTCTATATCAGGTTGCAAGGCAAAGACAGAAAGATAAAGAAGATAGTCAGACACCCTTCATAAGGGATGCCAGCAACAACCTGCTCACCAGTCCAGAGGGCATCAAAGGCAGATGAAAGGAGTATTTCCAGCAGCTTCTGAATGAAGAAAACCCCACAGAAGCTGTACTGCCCCAGAAGCAGCCTACTGTGAGTGAAGAAGGGTAGCCTACCCTAGAAAAAGTAAGAACAGCACCAAGGAAGATGAAGTCAGGGAAAGCAGTAGGCTCAGATGAGGTCACAGCAGAGATGATAAAAATGCTGGATGAGATAGGGGAGAAATGGCTCTTGAGGATACTAATAGCAGTGTGGAGAGAAAGGCATATCCCAGATGACTGGAGAATAAGCATACTTGTGCCAGTGTACAAGAGCAAAGGGGACATCCACAACTGTGGGCAGTACAGAGGCATCAAACTCCTTTCACATTGCATGAATGTTCTGGATAGGGTGATTGATAAACGGATATGCTGAGTAGTAGAATGTAAGATGGGAGAAGAGCAGTTTGGATTCAGATCAGGATGCAGCACAATTGACCCGATATTTGCATTGAGACAGATACTTGAGAAGAAGCTAGAGGGGTCAATATTACAAGACCAAAAAATCAAAACCACGAATACCTAAAGATCGAAAGAAACAGAACCTTGAATTAATATTGTGGGGGGCTGCACTCCCCTCCGCTAAATATATATTCCAACTCCAAGATCTCACTACAGTGGGAAAGGCCAAATATTCCAGTCTTCACTGTACCGCAATCTGACAAAAAGTACTTTGAGGTTCCATTTTTTTAGATCTTTAGGCATTCACAGTTTTGATCTGTCGGTCTTGTAATATAGACCCAAGCTAGAGATGAGGAGAGAGTCCAACTGGGCATTGCTAGACTTGGAGAAAGCATATGACAAGGTCCAAGAAAGCTGATCTGGGCAGTACTGCAGTGGTTTGAAGTCCCAGAAACATTGGTAGAATTAGTGCAGGCTATGTTCAAGGACCCAGTGTTCTGCCTCACAGAGAGGTTCCCAGTGGGAGTGGGTGCACATCAGGGTTCAGCTCTGAGCCCACTGCTGTTCATACTGGTGATGGACTACATTAGCAAACAGGTTGGAGGGGAGGGATCAACAAATCTGCTGTATGCAGATGATGTGACATTTCAGGCAGACTGAGCTAGAACTTCAGCAAAGGATAGGAGAATGATATGCAAATATGAAGGCACATGGGATAAAGCTAAGCACAGATAAGATGGTGGTAATGGCAGCAAATTGGGGAAATCAGAAGAAGCTGAGAATAGAGATAGAAGGGAAGATAGTAGAACAGGTAAACAGCTTCAAGTATCTGGGAGGGGTAGTTGAGGAGAACGGTAGTCTGAATGAAGAGGTAAAAGCTAGAATCAGAGAGACTGCAGCCAATTGGCATAGAGTATCAGGTGTAGTCTATGACAGAAGAAAGCCAAAGAAGCTGAAATGTAAGGTATACAAAACAGTAGTGCAACCAGTACTACTGTATGGTACAGAAACCTGATCTGTAAAGGCAGAACAGTTGAAGAAGCTAGCGGTGATGAAAATGAAGTGCCTGAGAAAGGTCATAGGATGCACACTGTGGGACAGGCAAAGAAATGAGGACTTAAGAGCAGAAGCCAAAGTAGCTCCAATTGCAGAAAAAATCAAAGAGAACAGATTATGATGGTTTGGGCACATGTGTAGAAAAGCAGAAGACAATCTGGTGAGGGAGATTTGGGACAGACAGGAAGAAGGTAAGAGGGAGTGAGGACATCCAGCAAAGAGGTGGATGGATTGTGTGAAAGAAGATCTCCGACAGTCAGGCATGAGTGTTGAAGAAGGCAGGAGTGTGGCACTGAATCGGGAGAGCTGGCAACAGTTAACACGATACCCCGACCCCATGTAGAAAAATGAGAAAAAAAGGGGCTGATGATAATGATATAGTTGTGAAGGAAATGGACCAGAGACATTGAAGTGACATCTCATGCAACTAATAAAGAAAGAAAGAGATACAAAAAGAAAACAAAACACAAGGTATACATAAACAACTTACTTCCAGTAGTAAATGTGCTCCCCTATTCACTGGGTTGCTAGGAGGAAAATATTTCCAAGGGTGCCGTGAAATATTGAACATGACCAACAACTTATGAGTTCTTGAACAAGTTTTGTTGCTACATTTTAATAATCAATGAGAACTTAAAATGTACTGTTATTTTTTTTTCAAAGCATCTATTAGTATACAAGACTAAAACACTCTTCCCAAACTGTTAAATTTGTCAAGTATTTATAGTATAATTTTCCAAAAAACAAAATGCGGAAAACACACTTAGGTTAGATTCTAAACCAGGAAAACTATTTAACTGAAGAGGCCAAGTTAGGTAGTCAGACTTCTAACTTTCATTGTATGGATTTTTCACACACACACACTCACACTCAGGATATCTTAACTGGGGTGTCTTATTTGCAAAGTCTGCATGTCTTCCTCAAGTCTGTTTGGATTTTCTCTCATTTGCTGTTTTCCTCTCATGCTGAAAGGATGCACAGGTGAATTTGCAATCATTTATATTGTCAACAATTGCGAGTACCTTTTATAAGTGAATGTGTGCATGCATCCTTCTAGGCGCTGGCACCCCATTTAAGATTTGTTCACAGTCTTATGTCCCCTGAGTGCTGGGACAGACTATGTCTCTTGTGACCCTGAAATGGATTAAGCAAGTTCTTACAGAATGAACTAATGAATGAATGACATTATACACACACACACACACACACACACACACACACACACACACACACACACACACACTTGCAGATAAAATGAAACTTCAGAAATGGTCCTTTCTTTTTGTAACATGTTAAACTGAGCACTTTATAATAAAACACTTGAGTTCAACAAAAGAAACAGTTTTATCTTGAGTTTTTATTGATGATACATCAGCTCATTATGTTGTCTTAAGGACGTTCACCATATGATGGTATAATTGCATGGCTAAATTGTTCATTTCTTACTATGCTGAACGGTACTGCTGTGTGCCTGTCTTTTATTTCTGGGCACATTTTCTTTTCTTTTTTCCACTTGTGGTTTATTTTTAGAATTTTTTTTTTACTTTTTTCTCCTCATTTTCAGAAGGTCTTCACGAAGACTGCTTGCCAATCCACCTAAAAGGACACAATATTCTTGAAAATCCACATTACCACTTGCGTTAGTGTCAATAAACTTCATGATGTCATCATCAGATGCACCTTGCTCCTAAGAAGGAAAAAGATTCTGAGTTAACTTTTGATGTATTTTATTGTGGATGCACCATAAATCATTAGATTTGATCCTTAATAAGTACGTAAATGTGACAGTCAAGCAATGCGATTTAAATGTGGTAAAAAAATATTTCTATATTAATGACTGCCATGAATAATTTCCCTCTTTCTTTCTGTGTCCATTCATTGTCCTTCCAACCTTCTTAATATGTACTACTGTTTTTGTTTTGAGTCTGTATTTCATATTTAGCTGTTTGCACCTGCTACCTGCCTTTTTCATCTATCCCAGCCACAGCCATTCCCTACTACCTTTCTCACCTACTATTTATTTTTATATATGAAAAAGGGGTGCTTCCATCAACAAAAACTACCTTCTCCCCTCCTTTTAGACCTTATAGGTTCATAGGTTCATAGGTAGGTACTAGGCTATCTGCCTGGGGGCATTTGTAAGCCTAGCCAGAATGTGTTGGCTTTCGCCACCCTTTTAGATTAATGTCCTGAGCCTTTGTCTAGTAGAGCCACTGAAGTGATCCCTGGGGCAAATTTTCTGTTTCCCATCCATTCATCAAGGTTCCTCTTGAAGAGTGCTATTGAGGAGCTCTAACTAATGTAGATTGGAATCTTGTTCCATAGGATGCAAAGTCTCTGAGACAGGAATCTATCCCTCCAGCATGTCCTGTTTATTGTTGTGGTGAGGTTTAGATCCCTAGAGCATGTAGCTCGGGTAGATTGGGTTTTCTTTATGTGGAGCATGTCCATCGATTCTGGGTTTGACATAGCCTTGTATGTCAAGCAGAGATCACCTCTAAGTACGCGGTATGTAACAGAGTACATCTGGAGTTTCTTTAGTCTGGCTGGATAGGGCATCTGTTTGAGGCCTGTAATCATTTTGGTGAGGTACTTCTGTGGCCTCTCCAGCTGTTGAAGTTATCTTATGAGGTACATCCCGAAAGGGGTGTTGTACTCAATAATGGGTTTAATGAGTGATGAGTAGAGGGGCACAATGACTTCTTTTGATCTAGATGTGAACCTTTTTGTGATTAGGTGAGCCACATAGAAGGACCTTCTAACCACATTGGTGATGTGATTATCAAAGGAGAGGTTACTATCCACTTGGGTCCCAGGATCCCTTATAACACAATCTGTGTTAAGAGGACTGCCACCTATGTAGTAGTTTATGGGTACTTTGTTTTTGCCAAAGGGGATGACAATGCACTTTTTGGCATTTAACTTGAGGCCATGGTTTTGACACCAGGTATCCGTCTCTGTGAGACCCTTTTGGAGGATGTCTGTGTCAGAAGGTGAATTGATTATGGCACTCAGTTTGCAATCATCTGTGAATTTGGTCAGCCATAGTCCACCTGTGTTTGCCTGCACTTTGGAGAAGTATATACTGAACAGGAGAGGACCCAGGACTGAGCCCTGGGAGACTTCACTTGTTACTGGTTTGGGGTTAGACTTGGAGCCTGCAACTCTCACTGTGTGGGTTCTGTCCATGAGCCAGTTGGCAACCCATCTCATGATGTAGGAGTTTATGTTAAGGTTGGTAAGTTTGTCTACGATACCTGAATGGGGAATGGTGTCAAAGGCATTTGCGAGGTCTAGGTAGGCTGTGTGGACCACCTTTCCCATGTCTATAGCCTTGGTGACTGCCTTGAAGAAGTCTACTAGGTTTAGGAGACATGATCTGCCTTTATCAAAGCCAAACTGGGTAGGGTCCAGTGTTTGGAAGTTTCCAATGTCTTTGTTAATGGGTTCCATGATGATGTGCTCCATGGCCTTGCAGACCAGGCTTGTCAGGCTTATGGGGTGATAATTCCCGACGTCTGTGGTGGCTCCACCTTTATGGAGCAGGATGACTGTTGCTGTGTGCCAATCTGTGGGTACATAGCCTGTGGTGAGGCTATGATTGAACAGGGTGTTTAGGTGGGGAGCTAGTTCATTTTGGAGCTCGTGTAAGACGCAGCCTGGGATGCTGTCCGGTCTCATGGGTGCTGTGTTTTTTGCTTTGTTTGGTTTATGTTTACCTTTCTGTGTTTCCCATCACTTGCTTTTATCCCCTTTCATACTTTTCTATCTACTCTGTTTATTCCTAATTTATATGATGAAGAGGGCTGGCACTTTGCTGCATGCGTCTGCAGTGATCTATCTGACGGTCATTATTCTTCCATTCTTGTGCCAGGCAATCATGGGATGCAGCACTACACTGCATATGTGAACATTTATTTGCATAGCCACACTTGTTTACCTTCTTTGTTTCGTACATTATGTCAGTCATTCACCCATCTCTAGTGCTGTTCCAGCCACCGGAAATCCTAATGCTGTTTCTTGTGTTCGCAAAACGCTTTTTTTATTTATATGGTTTTTTGGTCAGCCTGACAGCACTATTCATTGCCTGACTAGTTGTGCAGTTCTTCGTAAAACAAAGTCTGACAGTGATTGAGAATCGCAGCACATATCTCAGTATAAAGCAAAACTGCACAAAGCTGAAGAACATTACTACTTTGAAGATGGACTATATGATGCATCAAATAATAAGACAAATTTGTGTGTGGAATGCATTCCGAAAGTACACAAATAAAGCTGCTATCAGACAAAACATTAACATAGATACTGCTCTATGCACTGCAATATTAATGGAAATAACTGCAAAGGAGAAATATGAAGTTCAATAAAAAGTGATTTATTTCACAGAACAAAAATATCTGTCAGACATGCTAAACAAAAAGCATGCATTTATTGTGGGAAAACATGCAAACACAATTGTTCATAGGTGATTACAAGGCTAATGACCTTAGAATGACTTTGTAAACCAAGCCCTCCTTCTCAGATATATTTCATAGGTTTTGATGTCACTCTTTTTGTAGGGGGTATTGCTTGAGTATGAGTGGTCAAGCATTTACAAGCTTCCTCTTTCTAATAGGGACACAGGTGGTAGACCAGGGTAAGTTTTATGATTCCTCATACACTGATGCAAGCTGTGATTGAACAACAATTCTAATTTTTAGAACAAGAACACTCACCCATCTACCTACTTATCTGAATAAACTTCTTGAAACTTCAACAAGGTGTCTTTATTCCTCCCAGACGGAGATCATCAGAGAGTGAGAGAGTGTCTCTTAGATATGCTAGTGGGCAAGAATGTTTGTTTATGTTTCAGGGTAGCTCCAATTGTGTAATCTATCAATATGCTTAGTGAGAAACCCTTGGGTCTTTCAAGTGGAGCAAGATGCTTTGTGAGGAGCATTTCATAGGGGAGATTGTATTCATGGATAGGTCTAAGATGGAAAGAATATAGAGGGACCAAGACTGCAAAGAACCTCGTGGAAATATCTCCTAGATTAATTGAACAAAGTAAAATGATTTCCTAACCAAGACAATCAAAACAAGGTGATCAAATGAAAGATTGTAAACATAGGTGCCCATGAACCAGATATTCACATTTATTTTCAGAGGGTTACTAGGTATGTGGTAAGAAGAGAGGGTGTTGTCTTTCTCAAGAATAACTACATGTTTTTTAGTATTTAAGGTAACCAAGTGACAGCTATAATAGAAATGGGTCTGGTGCTGGCCCTACTAAACTATCTGTGTGTCCATGGGGATCTGGACAGTTGCACCCAGTTTGAAGTCATCAGCAAACCTAGCTACAATCATATTATGTGTTTTATTAAATAGATCTTAATATTTCTTTCACTTTTAAGAATACTTACTAGTGTATAAAAAGAACTGTCCTAAAGACGACTGAAACAATAGCAATGTGAATAAAAACCTAGTGAAGTGGTGATGGAGGGCATACATTTAAATATCCTGCATAAATAAAGGAAGTCTATGTCTCGAGTTAGCTTATTTAAAAACACAAAGACAGTTACATGCCCATAAAGATACATGTCATACTCATAGTTTCTGAGACCATACATTTAGAAAGGAGACACAAGTTAGTGTCAGGAGGGTCAAGGGATAATACTGGCTACGCTAGGATCACAGATGAAGGGAACAAGTAGCCTGCTTCCTGAAAATCATAGCAGACTAGGATGTGAAGAGATGTAATCTACTTGCAGCACATGTGCCTCTCTTACTGGGAGATAGTTAATTGTTGTTGTGTCTTTCAGCTTTTCCCAGTTAGGGGTCGTCACAGCGGAACTCCGGTCAGCTAATGATTGGTAACTGATTTTTATGTGCCAAGTTACCAGCCCTGACGCACAGCCTTCAACGAAGGTATGCCCATTCACGCATGTCTCCATGCAGAAGACGCTCTAACTGAAAATTGAACCGGACAGCGTCTGACTGTGAGGCGACAACTCTACCGCAGCACCAGTTAATTGTATGACTGCTATTTATGCAGTAACTTCTTCTGTAATGAATATCATTGAAAATCACATTCAGTGATTAACAAGGCTGCCCTTTTCCCCACTGTTGTGCAACCATGGAGTTAATACATATAACTTAGCGGATGCAAGGATGTACCTGCCATATGGGGGTGCAAAAGGCTCACCTCCCACAAAAAAGTGTTTATTTATAGTTGTAAGTGGTGTTCATTGATACTAATTCAAAATGGCAGTGCTGTATATAATTATTGTGGTAAGTCAGCATGAATCCCTTCTTGTAGACTGAAGAAGAGCACTGCAATAGACAAATTGCACTGCATTGCCTATGGATGGCAGCATTTGTCTCTGTAATGAAGATAAATAACTTGAATATGCATAAGTAAAGAAGTTATGAGGGATTTGTTAATCTCTATAAAACATTGTCTACCTTCTTCTCTTACAATATAGCATAATCTATATACTATAAAGAATGATGTGTGCTGAAACACAACTATGGTTATTGGCTCTCATAGCTGAAAGGTGATATAATTACCAACTATCCACCCAGACTATTACTAACTGGTTAAGGCCCAGCATTAATCTGCTATATTTTATACCAGCAGACTACACTAGTCTCAGATAAAATTAAGTAGTGACATCCAACAGCTCATCCCTGAGTGGCAGGGTTTTTACAATATACTAAATGTTTTATATTTTTAATAAACCTGTGAATGAGAGAAATTACCAGCTATCTGTAGTGTCAGTGAAAAAAAGAGTTTTTAAAAGGCTACAATGATGTAGCAACCAAATTAATGATGAAAGAGTTTATTTTTCTAACATCATTATTAAATTATTATGTTCTAGACAATCCTCAGGATTTAATAAAATCTGTGTAGGCACTGTGTAGAGCCTACAAGGAATGTATCCATGTACACAGCCACGGTTCCCCCTTGGCACAGTGCCATGCATGTTAATAATGGCATGCTGCTGAGGGATAGCCAAGGAACATGGATATTGAATCAGTGTAGGGAGAGGGGTAGCGGCTACCTGTGGCTGTAGATGAGTGTGAGGATGCCTGTAATGCCTCCCGGCACTGTTGTAATGTTGTTTAGTGTGTCAAATGTATAGTACATCATTTTTATAATATTTTATTTCCTTTTTTTGAGGTCAGCAATGCCAAGCTGTGCTCACATATAGACAGCTGACACCTGCCAGACATCTAAAAATTGAAACTGGATGCAATTAATTATCATAATTATTTTTTTCTTTTTTTTTTTTTCAATTGCCAGTTGAGCAGCGCAGCACAGGGTGAAGCTTATACATGCATAACTGACATCTGTCAAACATCTAAAGATAGAAACCAAATGTAATTAATTATTTATATATAGATGTGTTTGAGCGTGTTTGCATGGTGCAGTGTGGTGCTCAGCAATGCTAACAGGTAGCCTAGTAGTATATGTAAAGGTATACTAGCTTTAATAACATCCAACTAGCTACATCGGTAGAGTTACAGACGTATGTGTAGTAGGTCCTGCGTTTGAGTCCATAACAGGCAGGATATGTCTATAAATGAATGTACTATATTTCTTTAATTTAAACTATTGTGAAAGTTGACACTGCTGCGCCCTGCTAAGCACTGCTCATTCATGCTAAGCAGTGCATAAACATGCTAACAGCTACCAATGTTTGTGTGGTGCTAAGCCTCACTAAACCCATGGTTCTGCGAGTTTACGCTCTGGTAAGCTCTGCTTAGCTGGTTTGTGTGGTGCTAAGTGATGCTGCAGTTTTTTGAATGTTGCTCAATGATGTGTAAGGGTGGGAAAACAGCCTATATTAAGCCTAATAGGTGGAAATTCTGCATCAGTCAATGGAGTTCAATCAACTGTTGGTATAGCAGGCAGTGTTGGCAAAGGTATGCACTTTCTGGCACAGATGTGGGGCATTCAGGAGTCCAGGGTCATGGTTGAGATCCTGATACAAAACCATGAATCCCAGCTGATACGGGGCAGATTCTAGGGCTCGGAGTGTAAGGCTTAGGCCTGGGATCATTTGGCCAGGGAACTCACCAGTGTTACTTTTATCCCCCGCACAGGTGAGCAGTGTCATCACCATTATGGCAACCTGAAAAGGAGAAAGAGGAGAACCTTGGACACCTGGTTCCAAGAAGCTAGAGATGGGAATTCTCTACAAGTGTGTAAGTATATCTTCCTCTGTCTTACCAAAATGCAAGCTGAATGTCTGCAAAACGGGTATGCATAATGGTGTACTTCTCTCTCTCTCAACAGCTGCAGCAGAGAGGACTTGCAATTTTGAGTCCCGTGCTGGGCACTTGGCCAGGTTGCACCATAAGTGTGGTAAGTAGGGATTTAGTATGCTAACTGCAATGCAATAAGCAAGAAAGAGTAACGTATTTACTGCAATAAAGTATAAACAAGAAAAACTGTAGTGCAATAAATGGGGAAGTAGAACTGTAGTGCAATAAATGGGCAATTAGAGATGTAGTTCAATACATGAACAATAACAACTGAAGTTCAATAAACAATAAACAATGCCAATAACAGTAAGCACAATGGTGTTCAGCAGGATTGTGTTGTTATCACCATTGCAGTAGAGCTATATGCATTGATTGTCTATGATAAGGTTGCTGCAGTCAAGTGTAACACTGTAACAGTGGTAGAATGCAAAACTAATGGCCTGCAAACTGTATTGCTTAACTGATAGTAATGTTGAAGGCTGTCTCCAGAACAATATCGGTCACATAATGCTCTCTGTTCCTCCTCCTTCAGGTAATAAAAGTATATGGGTGAGGTAGCCCACTCCATGGGCAGATATTGTGTGTGTACTTTACAGATATTTTAAAACAATAACAAAACAAAATGTTCACCGGCATTCTTGATACTAACATAAAGCTGTTTTAATATATGCAGCACAGTTGTGTTCCTTGCATGTGTGTTCTACTGAAAGTGCAGTTAATTATAGCACCGTAAGAATGTAGAATGCAAAAAGAATGCCATGTAACATGTATGGTTAAACCCATATTATGGGTTAAGGTTGTCACCAGGTCATTACCAGTCCTATAATGCTCTCATTTTCCCCCTCCCCAGGAACAAAAGGTATATGGGTGGGGTGACCCATGTTATGAGCAGATATTGTGTGTGGACTTCCCAGATATTTCAAAGCAGTACCAATAAAAAGTGTTCACCAGCAGTGTTGATTCTAAACTAAAGCTGTATTAATATATGCATTATGGTTGTATTCCATGCATGTGTGTTCTACTGTCACTGCAGACAATTATAACACTGTAATAGTTCTAGCATGCAAAAATAATGTCCTGTAACTTGTATTGCTCAGCTCATAGTATGGTTCAAGGTTATCTCCAGCCCACTGTCAGTCACGTATTGCTCACATTTTCCTCTCTCCCCAGGAACAAAAGGTATATGGTGGAGGTAGCCCACGTTATGAGCAGATATTGTGTTTAGATTTCACAGAGTTTTAAAATCAATAAGAACAAAGTGTTCAAGAGCATTGTTGGTTCATAAATAAATCTGTCTATTTCCAGTATGGCTACATTCCTTGCATGTCTATACTAAGTTGCTGCAGTCAATTATTACATTATTTGCAGATGTAACCTGCAGTCACAGCTATTGGGTTCTATTTCCATTCCTGGCAACTAAGGCATGAAGGCTGTCCTGTTTATGTTCTGTACACAAACATGCCTCTAAAGTGTTACAATTTCTCATACTGTACTTAATGTTGTGTAGTCCATCTGTCACAGGATTACCACAGACATGATTACCTGGAATGCAAAATATTACCAAATCCACTTACAGAAACCCTTGGTAGTTATATAAGTCCACATGATGTGCAACTGTTCTGTCTCATTGTGTACCTGCATTTGTTATTTTTTGGTCCATACTGTCCCATGAAAACAGCTTGAGAGGTATGCACATGCTACATCACCTATAGGAGACTTGTAGTCACTATACAAAAAACTGATAATACACACCTGTAGAGTAAATATTAGCACTGTTTTCAGGGATATAATCTGCAGTGTCACTAATGGACTGTTTTTCTCTCTCTCTCCCCACCCCAGATCTTCATGTATTTGTTATTGTTATTTATTATTATGGTTTAGTATTATATATATTGTTACAATAACTATATTTTGGGAAATGTAGTTTATTATTGTTATGTGTTATTATACATTCATATTAACATATCTTGGTAAATTAACAGTTTTGTTGGCCTTATGCAGATTATTATTGTAATGTGTTATTATGCTTTTGTATTAATATATCTTGTTAAATTAACCATTTTGTTGGCCTTATGCTTTAACTGTTGCTGACTTGCTGTTAACATACTGACTGTTCTGTTATTTCATGTTGTGTCACACATAATATACATTGCTATATATTTGGGTTAATTAAAATGACGTTCCACACTCTTAATATTAACAGTGATTTGTTCATAACTAACCTCAACTTATTACTATACCTCAATTACCACAGCATGTCAAGGTAGGCCGGTTCCGGCTGATCCCCCTACCTTGTGTTAACCGGCTGTGGCACCGGGTCATAGCATATCTCTGACCCAGACCAATGTTGCCCCCTCTGCTGCCCCTGCAATACCTGGAGCATTGGGTAGTGCTGCCCCATGGGACAAGGACAGGCCCCCCTCTGGGAGCAGTGGTGGAGGGAGAGTTGTCACCCAGACTGAGCTGCCGGTCTTTGTGCACAGGATAGTCCACCGTTGCTATGATCATCTCCTGTGCTGGATTGAGGACATGCTTGCCAATGTGGTGGGGCAGCCTCACCCCGGTGCCAAGCCTCCAGCACTGCCACCCCCAGGGCAGTGATGGTGCAGTGCCAACAGTCCCATGAGTGGGAACATACATCATGCTGCTACCATCTGGAGGCACATGGGAGTTGGATTCCACAACACCCTCCCTATCCAAGATGTTCACCCTCCCTCATGTGTCACACACCACCCCTGTCTACTGTCTTGTCTGTTTGCAAATGCATCCTCACCTACCCAGTTTACCTCCCCCACATGTACCTATGTCACTTCCCCAACATTCCACTCTCACCTTAAATAAAATGGGCACCAGTCCCTCAAAAAATATAATCCCATACATAGCTCTACATTTCCCACACATGTCCACTGGACACACTTAATTTAGTTCAATTGGCTTCACAATACAGTTATGTTGTCACCCTCTTTCTGGGGTGGAGACTTCAAAGTCATGTAGAAATTCTGTCAAAGTTCACAGCTGTTGCTCTACAAGAAACAGATAGCCATGGTTCTTTTTAGAAATGGATAGCTATGGTTCTCTCCTACACCCTTCCTGCGCATCCCTACCTGCCCTTCATTATGTTTTTCCCCTGCTTTCCCCCATTTCACCACTTTCCTATCGCCCCTTTTTTCTTTTCTTTATATTTTTTTAGCATGGTGCTGTGCAACACGACTCAGCTAAATGGAGCTATAATGACTATATGTGTTTATAACACTGTAAGACACATGTACAAAATAAACACCTCTGCCATATTTTGAACCCATCACACCTGCAGCATACTGCATAAATCTGCCATGCCATGCAACTCTTAATTAAAGCAGGTGGTTGAAATGAAACATAGTAATTGCCAATTACAGTCATTAGGCATGTTTCAGTGAAGCTGTGCACCACATCGTACAAACTGTAAGAAATAGTAACTGAAAAAAATGGGAGTGTACCTTGGACTCTGGTGCAATAGTACACTACTAGATGGCCAAAGACATGATAATGGATGTAAATGAGACCTGTGATAGCAGTTAATGTGCTCTTTTATTAGCAACATGTAGAAAGACATCTGCTAAGGCATCAATGGCAAAGTACATGTTCAACTGGGACCCTGGTAAAGAAATACACGTATATAAAGCCATGCACATGTTGATGAATGTAGAAAATGTTTGTCACTGCCTGTATGTTGGTACATATATCTTGCAAATACACCTGCTGTAGCAGTTATTCAGTAGCTCAGTCTGTTAAATGCCCTGCATACAGTAAATTTTACCACGCACAGTCCTTGGTTCAAATCCAGTGTTGTGCTACATTTCAATTACATTATTGTGAAGACAGCAAGTAAGGAATGACACATGCACTCTTTATCCACACAAAGCATTGCAAATTAAATAATTGGTTTTCAGCACTAGAAGTCACAGGCCTGCAGGTAGGGACACACTTCACATCCCCATATAGCAAAACTATATGTGGCCTAGTACTCTGTTATTGACACAGTTGCCTAACATACTTGCCTTAAACACATGCCTTAATTGGAGTGTAAAGGGTACCCTCACTCTGGCTCTGCCTCTTTAACATGGCTGATGCAGCTGATACAGATACACCTACAGCTTGTTGTTCTCGAAAGTGTTCACAGTCTCTGCCTATGTTTATAACCTGCAGCATTAGCTCCAGCCTGCAGTACACACAGCTCTATGCAAAGGTATCTGCTACAAACCTACCCTCTGTAGTGATGTAGTCTCCTCACCCCAGTAATGTCCATCTCAACATCTGAGAAAGAGGCCCTGATCTATATGTAGGCCTTATATATTGGACAGTGGTCATATGTCATTGGCTAATGATAGTGGAATTCAGCTGTTTTGGCTGCAATTAGTATTTCAGATCCACAGATTGGTTTAGAGACAATCACTTGCTGATGAGAAGCATGTGAGAAATGTAAGCAGCTGGCTATTTGGAACCATTCTGTATGAGACTTTCCTCACACAAAGCATGCCTTTGCGAAACATTACTAGAAGCACATTTCAACAGAGGAGTACTGGGCTACACCAGGTATGTAACTGTGTTTTGTGTATAACAGGATGCAGATGAGAGAATAGAGCTATGGGGAATAGGGATTACAGTATTAAGCCTGTCTTAGACCTGTGGTAATGGCATGTCATTGATATCCTGTTTTCTTATGCCTACAGGGGATGTACAATACATCAAGGGTGGATTCTCTTTTGTCACTGTGGCACACTGGTCTTGCTGGACTGTCCCTTTATAGTGGTTGTAATAACACACTGCTATTTGTCTGACACTGGTCTTATGACATATTATTGGGTGATTGGCCTTAGGGGACACACCACAGTAGACTGGGGTGTTGGGTGTATGATCATACAGCAGTTTTTCCCATGGCACAATGGGAAATACCTCAGTATTGCTACTATCTTGGTTGTATCCACACACATAGTATGTTTTCACACTGTGGGGTATAACATGTGAGCAAGCAGCAGATAATGACAGCCATTATATCCTTGCTGTATCTCTAAATGGTGGACATTCATGTATCTGATCCTGTAATGTGTTTCCATTTTGTTGTCTTTCAGGAATAATATACCATAGCTGCCATGCACCCTTCTCAGACGTGAAGAAGGAAATAATACTGGAAGGACTAAGGCATCATCATCACATTCTACTATCCAGAGGGAGACATAAAGGGAAGATCAGGCCGCATTGTTGGCAGACATTGTCTGGTATTTGAATGCCACTGGCCACCAGGACAGGACATATGAGCTGGTTCAACACTGCGGAACAGACATGGTGAATGCAGAATGACAAAGGGCAGCAGATGTAGCCAGGGACTGAGCAGTGACTGCTTGATGGCCTGCAGCAGAACAACCACTCTCGGCCACTGAGGAATTCCTGTTGAACCTAGGCACACATGACAGCTCCCAGGCATCTATCACACCATAAATCATGGATGTGAGTGCCACAGTGTCTGCAGCAATGAAGCATGCAGGTGAGCATACTATGATCACCATTGTGTAATACTGTAGCAGCCATTGTGTCAAGCTGTACATACTTTTATGTGGGTGTCAGGTCTATGTGCGGGAGGTGGTGGGATTTCACCTCGGTTGTACTTTCATGCTCAGAATGTGACCATTACATAAAGTGACACAGTAGCTACTGTACATGTGAGATATATGCTCGTATTACCTTGCTGTGTTGCAACATGTGGTGGTACTGATATTACCTTACCCTCAACTTTTTACAGGCCCATCAAGTAGTGCCCAAGGCTGTGATCCTACTCCTGGTTATCTTGACACTGTTTTGTTATGGAACATTTATATGCTATTAAAGTTAAGGGCCAGAATAATGCCCTATTTAAACTTAATTTTGTGTGTAACCAGAGTAAAATGTGTGTATTGTTCAGTGTGGAACATTTGCCTAAGATTCATAGAGTGGGTAATCACAGGAGTGTAACTGAATGGAAAAAAACACTTGTGCAGTTATAGTTAAGAGAGAGTAAGCCTCCTGGTTTACAGGAGGCAATTAATTTGGCATGCCTTTAAAAAATGAAAGGTTGATGGTAAATAAAGTAGCCATCAAACTTGTATTTGTATATATTTGTTAATATAGGTGTACTGGGTTGTATGAGTTGTTTTATCAGGTATAGTTTTATATTGCATAAGTAAAAGGTAAATTGTACTGGTCAAGTTTCACTTGAGTTTCCTGATGTGATTGTTATAAAGGCCTTGAGTTGAATGTGTATTTTGTTCTGAGGGCGTCTGTTGTAGACAAAAGTGGAGATAAAAATTGTGAGACTGGTAATCCAGTTGTGGGTGTTCATTAGTATGAGTCTTGGTGGATTTTCCATACATAATAAGGCAGTATTAATGTACTGCTTTTGTCTTGATTTTCACAGGTGACCAGGGGACGGTCAGTGTCTCTCCCCCACACAACCTGATGTCAGTATCTCTTTGGCATCTGATGATGATGGTGGCAACAGTGAGGCACAGGCATGGTTGTTGGGGGCTGAATTTGTCCCAGAGGTTGGCATCCCTCTTCTGCCCCCATTGTTACGGCACACAGTCAGTATGCCCAAACATACCCAGTCCCCAGAGGCCACAGATATTGGACAGTCAGAGGGTGGAGATATTGAATAGGAAAGTGTGGTAACTATGGCTCCAGTGACTGCAGACACTGGCCATAGGCAGAGAGCTGGTGAGGTACCACACAGCCGGATTGACAGGGGTGCTTGTAGAAGGCCTGCTGTCCATCCATCACCTGTTGCAGGTGTCACATCACAGGTCACTTGGTGCGTGTTTTGGACTGTCATGGAGGCACAGGCATGTTTTGAATGGAGCACCAGATGAATGCTTAGGGTTATGGGCACAGCACAGTCTGACATCCGTGGTTGCCTCCACCACTCTGGGGACACCCTGGATCAGTTCACTGATGCAGTGGACAAATGGTGGGCTGAGACAGTGTCTGTCTAGGACTGCACATTGTCTGTGCTGGAATGTCTGGTTGGAGTTGGGTGTTGGACCCATGTACATACCTCAGCAACCCCATCTGCTGAGAGTCCAAGTGGCCATGCACACTCACGCTCCTGTAGTGGCAGAACATCCAGCACTACAGAGGAGTGTGTGTTGTCCATACCATGACATGGCAGGCCATGGGCTAGTGGTCCTGGATGGTCCTGTGGGGAACACTGCCCCAGCAGAGAGCAGTCACCATCAGGTACTAGCACCATTTCTGACCTTGGGCATGGAGGTGTCAGTGTAACTCCTGGCAGAGCCAGTTCCTGTGTCCAGAGCTGGAGATGATGAACTATCACATCTATCATGCATGATCCAAAGCTGTCCAGCATACACACTTGTAGGGCTAGGACTGAGCTTGACTGTGTACATGCACACACTCACACACCACTGTCAAATGCAGGTCACCTACCGACATACATGGCACCTCTCCATGATCCAGCTTACATGCACCCCTCCCTGACTCACACACATGCTGTCAACCATTTAGGCCAGCCTAGGCATTCTGCACTGCCACACAACACCCTGTGCCACATCCCTCTATGCAGGGAAATGAAGCTATGTGTCTGATGCACACATTGACTATATTAGTTGACATGTACTTGTGTAATGCAGTGTTGTTTTGCCATGTTACTGACAGATACTGTATACTGGCATTTGTCATGAGTAGACCACATACAATTGTGTACCTTATGTTGTATGATGTCGCATTGGCTGTATAGTTACACAATGACAGGTGTGTCAAGGGCCTGTGTATATTTCTGTTACAGGAGTCTGTTGATATGACCTATGGATACACAGTGGAAGTAAAGCAGCACAGGATGGCATGTCAGCACAGCAGGAATATGTCTTCAGCAAGGTACAGCACTATAAGTGCATGACTCCATAGGTTCATATGTGTATCAGAGGCTAACAGGGACATTGGCAGCATTCAGCATACTCATGCATCTCTAATCTGTGAGAAGATCTGCTACCCTTGATGAGTACCATTAGAGATTTTGGAAACTAACACATCTACAAGCTATGGTGATGGAGATGTCCCATGTGTCCAGTACCATCAGTTGCCCAACACCAGGTATGATTGCTATGTTCTGCATCCCAATGTGTAACCTGGACATGATGTATGTCACACCGGATATGTGCTTTACATGCATGGTGGTCCTGTTTAATGTAGGGTTGTTATGCCTGTGTTGTGGTCAGTCCTTTGGGGGTGGGCACATCACCTCTTACAAATAAAAAAACTGCAAAAATCTACCTATGTTTAAGTTACCAAGGTTATGCTATATGAGTATATGCAATCACACCAAGTAAGGGTGGAGTGAGATTAGAACCCCTACATATCTAGTCTTATACACCATAGATCACAGTATTTATTGCACAGACTACAGCTTAAATCTGACATAACATTGTCAGCTGGGAGTCTTAATGTGGCTGACATCATCAGGCCTTGTAGTAGAGGGTAGTATAGAAGCCAGCAGCAAGTGTCAGGCCCAAAAAGTGCATAACCATTGCAAGTGGATAGCCCCTGAGGGCATGTCCATTGTTTTTCAGGGACACACACACACACACACACACACACACACACACACACACACACACACACACACACACACACACACACACACACACCCCAAGTGGGCTGGAGTGAGATTAGAACACCTACCTATCTAGTGTTATACACTATAGATTACAGTACTTATCACACATGCCACAGCTTAAGTCTGATACAACATTGTCAGCTGGTAGTCTTAAGGTGGCTGACATCATCAGGCCTTGCAGTAGAGGGCAGTTTAGAAGCCAGCTGCAACCAATAGGCCCAAAAAGTGCATAACCATTGCTGTTGTTTTGCAGGGGGATATATACATGTGCACACACACACACACACACACACACACACACACACACACACACACACACACACACACACACACACACACACACACACATGCACCAAATGGGCTGGAGTGAGAGTAGAACCCCTACTTATCGAGTCTTATATACTATAGCTCACAGTAGTTACCACACATTCCATGGCTTAACTCATATATATGTGATTGCAGGCACAGTACTTGTGGATTGCACAAACTATTCATGTGTTGAACAGCATCTGTGGCCTGCAGAGTTATATTGCTTCATACTGTTATCTGCATCTACTATCCTAGTAGTGAGATAACTGTATCTTAGCTATGTGTGTACAGTTACCAGTATGGCCATATGTGGCTGCTTGCAGTTAAATAGGCAAACCTGTGGTCAGAAATAATGTGCCCTGTCCATACGTGCATTGACAACATTATACATTACACTACCGGCTCACCTATGTCTGTCTACGTGATAACTTCCAGCAGACAGAATGGTCTGTAGGTCAATGGATTATGTAATGTTGCAGTTTGGATCCTTTGAGCAACAGTATGGATGTGAGATTTGGAATATACCCATAGTTAGTATCCAAAGACCTACACATACCTTAGTTTTCACTGGGATGGGTTCTCCTCTGTTGGCTCTGGGTCTGAGCTGAGATCGGCAGAGCTCAGTGAGTTCTTTAGTATGTCCATGTCTACCCTGTAGTGCTCTGCAATCTCCAGCTCATGTAGCCCCTGGAAGGTTACCCTGGGCCTGAAAACTCTTCTCCTTCTCAGTCTAGGCTTATGGTCAGCATCAGCAGCAGCACTGACCTCAGCATCTACCACATACATATGTAGCAGACCTGCAGCAGCCTCTAGCATTTCTTCAGTTAAAAGTCCCAAGTCTGTACTCCAGTGATGCAGAGTATGGGAGTGAAATCAAAAATTAGGGTTTCTGTAACCTTTATAATGCACTGCTGTAGGTGCAGCCTTTGTGATTGGCTACCTGTGATGCATTCCCTCTACCAAGTACATTATGGACTGTTACTGGCCCTAGTTCAAGTGGAACAGGGGTCATCAGTAATTAAGATCTCATTGCCTTTATCAGACAGTTTTTTT
This sequence comes from Protopterus annectens, assembly GCF_019279795.1. Lineage (NCBI taxonomy): Eukaryota > Metazoa > Chordata > Ceratodontiformes > Protopteridae > Protopterus > Protopterus annectens. The sequence goes on along the minus strand of NC_056741.1, from coordinate 439,249,348 downwards.
TAACAGCCTTGTTTGCTCAGCACTGCAGTTGACCGTGCTAACACATGCTGCAAAGGTAAACAATCCTCAGCAGTCATAGTACATGCCCCCAAGGAAGGTCACACTCAACACAGCGGCATGCTGTGCAAACATGCTCAAACACGCACAAAACACACACCTCGAAGTTAAACAAAGCTTAGCAGCCTGTGTACACACCCCCTTGCTGAGCACAGCTGTGTGCAGCACAAACAAGTGCTGCTGTGCTCCAATGAGCTTAAAAGGATGTGGACACCACCCTTTTGATGTTGGCTACCTCTTCTGTAGACACCAACATGTTTTTTTGCTTGCACGGATGGGATCTGCAGATGCAGATACCCTTTTGTGCTATTTAGTAACCCCGGCTCATTTGCATAGAGATTCATGCACATAACCTGGGAACTACACAGTTCCAGGCCCTGCCTCATTAGCAACCACAGCAGTCTACCATTGTACATATTCCATGTAGGGTTCTATAATGCAGTATTGTAACATAGTACTAATTTCCATTTTTACACTTCTTAATTTTTTTCTTAACAGCATGTTTGCACACTGCGGTGTGCCATGCAAACATGATCTGATTATTAAAAAAAATTCTTTTAAATTATTTTCCATTAGGCTTTGGATACACAGTGGATAGTGTTGCACATATCTGTGTCTGCTGTGCTACTTCTGTCCTTCTTACTGCACTTTTACAGCCCCTGTTCTCTGTTTAAAGTCCTGTACATGGAATTTTTCTGTGTACATTTCAGACACCAACTTTGGGTCTGCAGGACTGATTATCTGCTTTCTGGATCACTCTACCACCCTCATTAAGATGCAATTCGCCTGCTTATGAGGTGATTTGCATGCCATGGACACTTCAGTGCTGGCACGCTCATCCACACCTGTCAGCTCTGTTTCCTGGATAGCAAACCTTCTTACTTTCATGTAAGCAGTGTGCCTCTATGCCTACATAGAAAATTAAGTCAGTGTAGGCTTTATTAAATCCCCCCATAGATAGTGCTGGTAGGTACCCTCATTCCTCTCCACTATTCAAGACAAATTCAGTATTGACACTGTCTGGTTATCACAGTTTAATTTTTGTATGAGGTAGCAGAGAGGGTAGAGGCAATCTGTTAATAAAGTAAGATCCGCAACATATCCAGCAGACAGAGAAATTATTAGACTGTGTGGATCAATCAGTCCTTATCTGCTAACAGATTCATTGTTTCCTTCATCTGCACTATTAGGGATGCATCACTATGTGAACACTGGCAAGCCTCTATATCATTATCTGTTTGTGTATGCCATTCTTACACCGACAGAAATTTTTTCACAATTTGCATTTGTGGCATTTTCCACTGTTACATTGTTATGCGAACCCTCGTATGATCATCTCCTTCTGTATTTCATTTTTATACTGTCATGAATTGTTTAACAATTTCTGTTTGTAATAGACATTTTCCAGTATTATATTTTTCTCTCAAATACTGACACCCGGATATTTCTCTGCTTAGTGATGTCTTTCAGTGTGTGCAAACTACATCCTTCAATCTTCAAAAAAAAAACAAAAAAAAATGTAGTCTTCCTAGTACAGTGAATGAATTTCATGTATTAAACTGCACTAGTAACAAATTAAACTGAAGTCTCACCTGCATGATTTGGTTGTAGCTTAGGTAGGTTTTAACAATCGCATAGCATTTACCAAAAACAGGAAGAGAATTTCATTGGTGCCCTTGCCAAATTACCTTTAGTCAGTATGAATGCCATTTCTGGTCTACCCCAAAAGAGAACTTTGGCCTAGTGGTACTAACTAGGCCAACATATGATAAATAAGTAAGTAAATAAACTCAGGTGAAGTGTCAAGGTATTGATACCAGTATATTTGCCAGTGTCACTTTCTGGGTACTGATGCCAATATTTTTGCCAGTACCTTATGCTTTGCATAAGAGATATGTTACATGCCCCATACTAGTTAGATGTCAACATCCTAATTATTCTTCCATAACTATACAGCTATATGATTAAAGTAGTCCAGGTCAAAGTTTGTGTGGTGTTTAACTGTTCATATAAAAGCACCAGTAGTTTACAACTACATAAAATGCATATATTAAAAGCTTAGTAGCATATAGGCAGATGATTGGTGTATTTCTATTGTGTCCAAATTAGGTTTTGTGCCATGCACTTTCTTGCATCTAGCTTACATTATTTACTATGTAACATATGTTTTACTGTAGTAACTAGTTTCCACTTTAGAAACATACCTAGTAATATTTGTATGAGTCTAGAATTAGTGGCACCTAGTTAAAATGTTATTTTAAAGATATACGTGGAAAGGTAGTGTTTGCAAGGGAGTTGGAATATGAACAGCACTGTGCTATTTTGCAGGAGCATGGTCTTCCTTGTGGTAGATTTCACCATGAAGTTGTGTCAAACGCACTTGCAAATCTAACTCATAAAGGAAAGAAAACGTGAGTCAGCTGCTAAGTCAGTTTTATGACAAGTTACTACTTACAGTAGTGGTTAATGCTACAAACTGCATCAGCACTTACTGATGCACAACTCTCAATAGGAGGGTCAAAGCTCTTAGGTGGGTGAAAACTCAGATGCTCCCGTAGACAGTGAGATAATGACATTGACAACTATTCAGTTGTTGTTTTGCATATCAGTCAGCAGCAATAAGTGCTAAATTAAATCTGAAGTTTTCTTTAAGATTCCACGTGTATTGTAGTGCTTAGAAGCCTCTGACATTTGGTTTCCTTACCTAATAATTTGTTAATCAGGTGACTGAGCTGGCCTATCAACACTTTACAACCATAACCCAGATAAAAGAGAACAGAAGGTCAGTGATATATGATACATAATATATAATGTGTGAAATTACATAAAGCACTCTACAGTGGAAAGAGCTTCAGCTCAAAGTTTGGTGAATATTATATCATAAAACATTTTGATTTATACAACAGTTAGGAAAATCATTAGAATAACACATTGTATGGTATTTCTATTTACATGGAATTGAAAACAGTTTATAATACCACAGTGATTTTAAAAATGTAGGTATTACCAAGTGGTCTTAAAGCAGGTGAACTTAGTTTCATTCTGCATGTGTTTTCTAAGACTTTGTTTAAATGTTTACAAAGTTTCTGTGTGCTCTTAAGGGAAATTGTGTGTGTGTGTGTGTGTGTGTGTGTGTGTGTGTGTGTGTGTGTGTGTGTGTGTGTGTGTGTGTGTCAGTGTCTAACTATAGACAAGATTAAAAGTGTACCTGATATCATTATTGCATAAGGACAACTGCTGCATGCACTGTTTCGAAGTATTATGTATCTGAAGTGGAAAGCATCAGTGCATATGTAAGTAAGATAGTACATGTATATCACCTGCTGATTTTACACACACACACACACACACACACACACACACACACACACACACACACACACACACACACACACACACGAGACACAACAGGACAAAATACACATCTGAAATATTTGTAATATCATGTTGGAAAATGTCTACTGAACTGAGCATTGTGCAATACATCCTACTATCTGGATCACTAAATTCAACATACATCACAGACAGTTGTAACTTCACCCTCAGATTTTTAGTGAGCTGTGGAAACTGCTAGAGTTTACATGCAGCAGTTATAGAGTGGCCAGTAACACTGTTGTTGTCCTCTGTGCATCAGTCACTACCTCTGTTATGAGGCAATCAGTAGATCCATGCTGCCGAGATCAAATTCGCAGCAGGTTTTGCCAGAAATTGACAAATGACAATAATTATTCTCTGCCATTGATTACGTATGTTTCTTTGTGCTAACCATCATTCAATGGGAAATGCTTATAAAGAATTACAGCAATTACTGGATGAAGAACATCAACCCATCCAAGAATCTATCATAACACAGGTCCTATTACACTTTGTGGCAACTATGTATCATGTCATACATCAAAATCTATTTAATAATCCATTCTTGCCTGTTGCCACTATATTGTGAACAAAGTAATAAAATGTATACAGTACTGATTTTGAACATATGCAGTATACATCAAAATCCTTTTGACTTGTGCACTAACTGATAATGCCACACAAGACATCATACTTCAGTTGTCAACAAAACACACACTTGAAGGGATAACTTGAACATAGTGTCTATGTGCCTATCACTTCCACAAAAGGGAGGATGAAAATTGGCCTTTTTGCCTCTCCAATTGAGAATTATAAACATTGGGGAACCAATTCTGCTGTTAGCATTATCTTATACACTCTGCAGTTATACCTTGCTAGACTTGAATACCTGAGTTCATAGTTTAAAGAGCCATGTATTAAATGCTGATACCACAGAAGAAATCATTTCCGAAGTGCCATAAAGCACACACTTGAATAGAATACATCACCATTGTGTTTGAATGGTTATGGCTTCCCTAAAATGTAGTTTTAGGGCTCAAAATCCTTGAGCCATGTCAGTGTTGACACAAGTGTGACTCATCAATACCTTCTGTTGAGTAGGCCAGTCTTGTCTGTCACCATTGTCTTGCATACATACAGTATTTGCACACTGCCAGATTAGAACTCCTGCTTCTCTAAGTTTACACTTTATAGCACTGTGTATTAACTAGTGATGTCATGGAAGAAATCTAACTAGAGGTGTCAAAAAGCACATGCTTAAAGGGATGACTTCAATGTTGTGTTGGAATCTATATTGCACTCCTTAAAGGAGACTGGAGGGATAAAAATCCTGTAGCTATACAAGTGACACCCCGTCAGTGGATTATCCACTTCACATCTGTTGATTAAGCCATTCTCACTTATCTTTAGTTATCTGTTATACAACCACAATAGGTAAACATTGCTAAATTTTAACACCTGCCTACCTAAGCCCACTATCCAAAGAGTGTGTATTAACTGCTCATACCACAGGAAAAGTCATAGCAGAGATGTCATAAAGCACACACTTGAAGGGATGACGGGTGGTGTGTTGGCTTCCATGTAGTCCACCTAAAAGGGGGATGGAGGGATCAAAATCCTTTAGCCATGTAAGAGTTATCCCCAGGTTGAATTATCCACATCACATCTGTTGGTTAAACAACTCCTAACTATTATTTTGCTGTTACACAACCACAGTAGTTAGACATTACCGGAATTAAATACCTGCCTGCTTCAACACTGCATAGAGCCATATACTATCCACTCATGCCACTAGAGAAGTCTTACTACAAAAATCCGACAGTGCACATTTGAAGGTACAATTTCATTGTTGTGCAACAAGGCATGTATTTAATCTAAAAAGGAATACAAGATTTGGGGTAACTCTCTCCCTGTGTAAATGTTGCCACGAGGTGGAAGTATACACATCACACCTGTTGGATAAGCCAGTCTTATCTGTTACTATATTAAGACACACTCATACTAGCTAGACATTGCTGAATTTGAACACCTGCCTATCTAAGTTCACACTCTATAGAATCATATATTAGCTGCTCATGCTACAGGAAAAGTCTTACTATAAGGATCAGACAACATACATTAAAAGGGATGATTTCTTTGTTGTGTTGCAAGGCATATGTTTGGCCAAAAAGGAAATACAAGAGTTAGGGGATTCCTTTTCCTGTGCAAATATTGCCTCTAAGTAGAAGTGTACTCATCACATCTGTTGAAAAAGCCATCCCTTGTTAGTATATGCTGACACACTCATGCAAGTTACAGTTGCTGGATTCCATCACTTGACTATCTAAATCGACATTCTATATAACTGTATTACTGCTGACACCACAGAAGAAGTCTTATAATAGACATCAGACAGCGCATACTCATAGTTTATGTGGCATGTTTGGGGGAATGGGCAATGTGGTCTGACAGACAGACAACATTAATGATTTGATCACAGCTCACAACATACTTTAGTAAGAAGTTATTTACATTAAGTGTTATGTTACGAAATGATTAATGTGTGTGTGTGTGTGTGTATATATATATATATATATATATATATATATATATATATATATATATATATATATATATATATATATATAAATATATATATACATATATATAATTATATATTTTTATATATATATATATATATGTATATATATATATATATATATATATATATATATATATATATATATATGGTTCTACCTGACATAAACGAAACCCCAAAACACCGACAACGCAATCACCGAAACCACATAACCGACAGTACAAAAACACGAAACCCCACATGCCCAACAACGAAATAACCGACGGTACACAAACACGAAACCTCATACACTGCACACACCACAATCACAACAATCAACAAACAAAACACATTCCCGTCCAAAACCACATACACAACACAAGCACACCAAAATCCCTACAAACCCACACTAAACCTCACATACACAACTACCTACAACCCTAACCCAAACCCTAACCCTAAGGTCCGTCACTACCGCACACTTACCTGACCCGCTCCCTAACCCTAACTCACTTATCCCGCCCCTAACCCAAACACAATCACTACCGCACACTTACCTGACCCGCTCCCTAACCCTAACTCACTTAACCCACCCCTATCCCCGCAGACCATCAATATCCACACTTACCTTACTCGCACCCTAATGTCCATCACTACCGCATACTTACACAGCCTTTTCCCATGTCGGCATCCTCGGCATCGGTGCTTTCATCCATCGGGTCGGTCTTCTGAACTGTTGATCTTCTGGGGCTTGCGATTTCCGTGTCGATGTTCTGGCGTGTCGTCTAACTGAGGTAGAACCACACACATATATATATATATATATATATATATATATATATATATATATATATATATATATATATATATATATAGATCCCTATCACAACACCGACACGCCACAAAGCCGACACCCAAAACACCGACACCAAAAGACCGAAAACGCACAAAACCGACAACTCACAAAACCGAACACCATAACACCGACACCCAAAACACCGACACACAGAACGTAAACTACACATTACACACAACTATACATGCACTAAGCGTAACCCAAACCCTAACCCTAAGGTCCGACACTACCGCACACTTACCCTACCCGCACCCTAACCCTAACTCACTTAACCCGCCACTAAACCTACAGTCCGTCACTATTGCACACTTACCCTACCCGCACCCTAACCCTAACTCACTTAACCCACCACTAAACCTATAGTCCGTCACTATCGCACACTTACCCTACCCGCACCCTAACCCTAATTCACTTAACCCACCCTTAAACCTAAACTCCGTCACTATCGCACACTTATCTTACCCGCACCCTAAGTCCGACACTACCGCACACTCACCTTTCCCGCACCCTAACCCTAAATCCCTCACTATCTCACACTTACCTGTCCGCTCCCTAACGCTAAATCCCTCACTATCGCACACTTACCGAGTCGCGCTCACATGTTGCCCATGTCTGTGTTTCGGCTGTCGGGATTTCACCTTGTTGATCATCTGTCTCGTCGATCTTCTGGAGTCGGTCTTCTGAGCGTCGGTGTTTTGGCATGTCGATCAAGTCAAGGGGAACCATATATATATATGGTGTATTGAACAGTTATGTGGTGGGTGATAGCCACAGATGTCAACCAGTGAAGTGTAACCCATGAATATCTGACTGTTCACTGCATGCAAGATCACTGCATGCAAGTCTTAGGTTTATAGGTAAGCATTAGGCTAGTTGCCCTTGTGGGTTATTTTAAGCCTAGCCAGTTTCTCTTTTCAAAAGTGAGAAACAAACCCTGAACATTGTGACTGTGAGGTAAGCTCCTTAAACATTATACCAGGTCCAAACCCTCTTGTGTCAATGTATGCATTAGTTTTGAAAGTGTATGTGATGTGTGTACAGTGAACAAGTTAATCACAAGTCATACATGCAGACCAAGTACACTACATTTATTAATACAACTTTGCAGTTATATTTGTAGTTCTGTGAGTTCCCTGGCACACACATGAAATGGTAATGTGAGGCAGTGCCACACTCATTTACATTTGGAAATATATAGACTACATTACAATGAAGTCCTCGTATATGGAATAAAATAAGCCAATAAACCATATATAGCTAAGAAAGGCCACTAAAATTTACTTTCAGACTGTCACTATTGCTTACTGTTGATAGGGTCATTTGTGTGAAGTATTAGCACATGTGTAATTAGTTTTTGACTTTTTTTTTAATTTAAGATGAAAATTAGCAGTGGTCTTTGCTGCTCAATGTCAGGAGTCATGCAAATGATGAGTACAGACATACAGATATTTCTGTTTCTAACAATTTGTGGCCATGTGTCTGGTATCTAAATCATATGTTTGACATTATTAAAACAATGCAATGTTGTTTACAGTACAGTGTTCAAAACAGAGAAAAAGCAAGAGGTAGAATACTGGTAGAGTATTTAATAAATAAGCAGGCTAGTGGTGAGGGACTAACATATGTATCCACTGCTTCACCAGGTAAAATGGTATAAAAAGGAAACAGTAAGTAATCTGGGTGGGAGGTTGGCATACTGGTTAAGGTGTTTGCTTTACAGACACAAGGTGCAGGGTTTGATTTTTCTCATGGGGTAATTAATTAGACATTTGCAGCCCTAACTACTGCATTATTACCTCATTATCCCTCTTCAGGTGCAACCTGGATATCTGGATGGGAAACAGAAAATACACCCCTGGGACTCCACCCGTGTCCCTGCTGGACAGGGGCTTTGAGTGCTGACTTCTCTAAACATGGGCTAAACTCTTGGCTAGGCTTATAAGAGCCTCAGGGCCAATAGCCTACTAACTTCCTATGATCCTATATTGTACATGATGCAGGACTTGAACATCTGTCAGTCTTCTTCAACTTTCTTCAGACCAGAGCATTATCTGAGAACTCCACAGCCGAAGTCATACTTCAGTTAACAGTAGTCACACAGTTGAAAGGATCATGACAAATATATGAAACAAGGGACTATGTGTACGTATCAGAACTGACAATGGTACTGATAACTGATGTATCTCATATTGTGTACATTAAAACCTGGAGCTTGTTATACATATCTTAACAAATATCTCCTCATAATGCTATCAGTGTTGCTTTATGTTGCACAGTGTGACTAAGCATGGTAGTGCAAGGAGCACCATATGAATGCAGCCAAAGGCAAATACTCATCAGGCATTGTCACAGGACATGAAACTGCAGTTACTGTTATAAAAAACATAGGTACCAGTGCTACTCAGTGCCAAGCATCGTGCAGATGCTGAGGACAGAAAAACAGAATTTGTGTTATGGGTCATTTCTGGTCATGTTTGTGGTGTGTGAATCTATTTTCTAACAAGATTAAAGGTGTGAAATGGGACTGATAGGACAGCGTTGAAAATGGAAAGCAAGCAGAGGGTAAAAGACTGGAAGAGTTATTAAGGAATGTAGTTTTAGGGCTCAAAATCCTTTAGCCATGTCAGTGTTCACACAAGTGTGAGTCATTGATACCACCATCTGTAGGTCAGTCTTTTCTGTCACCATTGTCTTGCATACATACCATATTTGCACACTGACAGATTAAAAATCCTGGCTCTCCAAGTTTACACTTTAAAGCACTTCTGGAAAGTTACTCAGTAGGTGGCATAAAGAAACTCTATCAGGTTGCAAGGCAAAGACAGAAAGATAAAGAAGATAGTCAGACACCCTTCATAAGGGATGCCAGTAACAACCTTCTCACCAGTCCACAGGATATTAAAGGCAGATAGGATGAGTATTTCCAGCTGCTTCCAAATGAAGAAAACCCCACAGAAGCTGTACTGCCTCAGAAACAGATTACAATGAGAGGAGAAGAAGAGGAGCCCACCCTAGAAGAAGTAAGAATAGCACTAAGGAAAATGAAGTCAGGGAAAGCAGCAAGCTCAGATGAGGTCACTGCAGATATGATAAATATGCTGGGTGGTTGAGAAGAAGCTATGATGAGGAAAGAGTCCAATTGAGCATTCCTGGACATATGACAAGGTCCCAAAGAAAGCTGATCTGGGCAGTACTGCAGTGGTTCAATGTCCCAGAAACATTGGTGGAATTAGTGCAGGCTGTGTACAAGGACCCAATGACTCAAGTATGAACAGTGTTCAGCCTCACAGAGGGGTTCCCAGTAGGAGTGGGTGTACACCACGGTACAGCCCTGAGCCCACTACTGTTCATACTGGTGATGGAATACATTAGCTAACAGGTTGGAGGGGACAGATCTACAAAGTTGTTGTATGCAGACAATGTGGCATTAGAAGCAGACTCTGACCAAGAACTTGAGCAAAAGATATGGGAATGGAATGCAAAACTGAAGGCACACAAGATGAAACTAAGCACAGATAAGACAGTGATAATGGGAGCAAATTGGGAAAATCAGAAGAAGCTGAGAATAGAGATAGAAAGGAAGATAGTGGAACAAGTAAACAGCTTCAAGTATCTGGGAGGGCTGATTGAGGAGAAGGGAAGTCTGAATGAAGAGGTCAAAGCTAGAATCAGAGGGGCTGCAGCCAACTGGCATAGAGTCTCAGGTATAGTCTATGACAGAAGAATGCCAAAGAATCTGAAAACTAAGGTGTGCAAGACAGTGGTGTGACCAGTATGGTACAGAAACCTGGGCAGTAAAGGCAGAGCAAATGAAGAAGCTAGAGATGATGGAAATGAAGTGCCTAAGAAGGGCGGTAGGATGTACACTGTGGGACAGATGAAGAAATTAGGACATAAGAGCAAAAGCCAAAGTAGCTCCAATTGCAGAAAAGATCAAAGAGAACAGATTATGGTGGTTCAGATACATGTGCAGAAAAGCAGAAAACAATCTAGTGAAAAAGATTTGAGACAGACAGGAAGAAGGTAAGAGGAAACAAGGACATCCAACAAAGAAATGGTTGGATTGTGTGAAAGAAGAACTGTGACAGTCAGGCATGAGTGTTGAAGAAGGCAGGACTGTGGCACTGAATTGAGAGAGATTGCAAGACTTAACATGATACCCTGACCCCATGTAGAAAGTGAGAAAAATGTGGGCTGATGATGAGTTATTAATGAATGTGCAGGATGGTGACGGGAGAACACCATCGCTATCTACTTCTTCACAAAATAACACTTTATTTCTACACATCATTTGACAGAATTGGATAGGCACATCATAAAAGATGTGTGACAACAATGTAATAATGATGTGTGACCAGACAGACCAAGCAAAGTATGTCATATCACAATGTAAACATAAGATGGTTGACTTTAACAATTGGCTTAGTCGCTTGTGTCATACTAAGGGGGTCCAATATTTGTCAGCTTGGGAGGGCATGATTGGCAGACCATGTTGCTTTGCCAGGGATGGTCTGCACCTGTCCCCACTAGGCTTTCAGATATTATCCACCACTATAATGCCATTTTAGGCAATGTCAATCTGATAAATCTGTCAACATAGTAAATTCTTTGAAAAATAAATTAAACGTGTTACTGGTCAATGTTGGGAGCCTCAACAAGGAGCTCCACTCCCTGGAAACACTCCTCACCCTGGACAGTGTTGATATCTATGCAGTACTGGGACAGGGTTTAAAGCCATGGAAGGCACCCTGGCAGTACAAGGCTATACTGTCTTCCACATATTTAGACCAGGTGCTGCACAAAAAGGGGCAAGAGGTGGAGGTGTATCCGTCTACATAGAAAGCAAGCATACCTCCAGACTGGTCAAAAAATATGGCATGCTTGAGCTACTCCATTTCCAACTAACCTTAGGTAAAGTCCAATAACATATCCTTGCTAGTTATAGGTCCCCATCTATAATGCAGGATAAGCATACCACATACTTGAATGCACTGGAGCTACTCACAGTTCAGTGCAACACTATATTCATGGATGATTTCAACTATTCCACCATAAACTGCTAGACATCCACAACCACTAACATGCAGACTCAAAGATTCCTGGATTTTGTCAATGCAAACACCATGGAACAGCTAGTCTGCACATCTACTAGGGTACAAATATCCTAGATTTGGTACTCACAAATATGAAGGAATGTTGCACCCTCCTTGTGTAATGTCCTCACTGGACATATGAGATCATAAATTGGTAACCCATGAAATAAATATAACGGTCGAACTCTCAGCAAATCACATAATCTTTAAAAGCTGTTCCAAGGCGGACCACCTCCTATTAAGTGAAGACATAGCTAAATGTCATGCCGCCTCCCATACTCAGATAACACAGTGGCCTATATGGAAGTGTTTATGGAAACCCTGTACAAGTATATAAATAGCTATACAGAAACAGCAACACCAAACTAAAATAAACTTAGGAAAAACTCCAAAAACAAGCCCCCTTGGTGGACCCCAAGTATATATAGGGTGTACAACAAAAGAAATTAAATCCTGTCCAAAAATGGCAAGGGTTATGCCCAACAGATAAAAGGCTCCCTCATCATTGTTAACAAGCAAATCAGGTAATTAATCAAGTCCACCAAAGCCAGTTTTGAGGCAAAAATAGTGTCCCAGGCTATCACCCCAGTTTTCTACAACAAAATATCCTCTCCCATTTCTCCCCTAGCTATCACTAAAGAACAGGTCTTCAAATGCGCTCTCCAGAGCTAAAAACACTGCATCATTGGGTTCTGAAAATATCCCAGGATGCATCCTAAATAACTTGAAACATAGCCTGTCAGGCCCACTAGAATCACTCTTCAACCACACCCTGCAGACAGACTTCACCTCTAGAGAATGAAGTACTGCAACTGTCATTCCTCTATACAAAAGCAGGCCATCAACAGGCCCAGGGAACTACATACCCGTACGTTTGACTAGTCTTATATACAAGGTCATAGAAAGAATTATTGTGCACCTGATAAACAAAATCATAAGAAATCTTCAAACGCTGGACCCATCCCAGTTCAGTTTCATCAAGGGCAGGTCATGTCTACTAAACTTGGTGGACCTCTTTCAGGAGGTCACTAGAGCCATGGATGAGGGCAAAACTGTACATGCTGCCTACCTTGACCTGGCAAAGGCATTTGACACAATACCTCACTTGGTTATTCCTCACTTGGGTATTACACACAAACTGTCAAATTTATGCATAAATCCCTATGTCATCAAATGGACAGACAAATGGCTCACAGATAGTACACATGAAGCTAGACTGGAGGAATGCAGCTTCAACAAGAGGCCTGTTATTAGTGGTGCAATACAGGACTTGGTGCTGGGACCTCTCCTGTTTGTAATATACTTCTCTGAAGTCAAAGCAAATGTAGGCAGCCTTTGTCTGACCATATTTGCTGATGACTGCAAGCTGGGTAAATCACTGAATCCCCCAAAAATGTAGACATCCTCCAAGAAAGTCAGACACAAATAACTGGTACCAGAACCATGTCCTAAAACAAAATGCAAAAAAAGAAATGCATAATTATATCCTTTGGGAAGATGGCAAGTTACAACATTGATGACACTAACCTGAACTTTGATCACCATATTTCCATGGTAGTGATAAAATCCTTCTAGGTGGTACATCTTATAAATAAGGGCATGACATACAGATCTAAGAAGATTATATTCTCACTATACTTAGCCCTCATTAGACTAATATTCAGCATGTATCTGACGAGGCATTTGCAAAAGCTGGAGTAGCTGCTGAGGTTTCTCCCTAAAATAATACAAGGTGCAAATAATATGACTTATGGGGTCTGCCTTAAATCCCCGTCCCTGTAATAAGTCTCTTACAGACTATTGAGGGGCAATCTATACCTAACCTATAAAGCATTATCTGATGGATCTGCTACATATTCACAAAACAAAAAGCACTAGAATTACTCGACCTAAGAAGCAAAAACTTGTCTGTGACATAAACAAAATATGTTAAAGGGACAGGTATGTGTCTCAGAGATTACCCCTTCTCAGGAACATACTCCCCATTCATGTGAAACAGAGTTCTTTCCTAAGCCTATTCAAATGCAGTTTGGACCAATGGATGGGAAATCACAAATTCATCTCTGACTTGTCACCTGTGGCCCTCAGGGGCAGTCTGTAGATGACCTAAGGCACAGGCATATATCAAAGCCATTCTAGCCCATGGAGCTTCTTTTTTTTTTGGGACAGGTGTCCTTTCCCTTTCTTTTTAAGAGACAGGAATGATGGGAAAGATATTTAGGAATGAGAGAGGTAGGTATGTAGATTAGATTAGGTAGCAGATGCAGACATACAGGACATATAAGACAGACAGGGATGGTGACAGAGGTTGGGTGACACCATGATTTTGGATAGGTATGGGACTGCAGATGTGCATCCACATCAAGAAAGAATACAGTGGGAGTCATGGGAATGTAGTCCTCACCCTCTGAACTGCCACCACAGTCTCTTGTCCCAGACACCTGGAGCAGTGACAGATGAGGAAGTGATTTGCCTATTCAATCCATGATTCTTTCCCATCAGGCCCCTCTCCATGATCTCTTCCAGCAGCCCTGTCAGCTCTTGTTGGGTGACACAGTCTCCACCTCCATTGGCACTACTTGTGGGGAGTACCAATGGATCAGTCCACAGGGCAGAGCTACCTGAAGCAGGTGAAGCAGGTAGGGTAGCGGTTGTGGAAGCAACACTGCCAGGTTGTGACCCAAATGTACTGGGTGTCTGTACTGCCTGTGAAAATACCACCACAGCCAGCTGTGGAAGGATGGCAGTCTAAGCTCCTGTGGCTGGTGTAGGTCAATGTGCTGATGGTCATAGTTCAGCAGGAAAGATAGCTGAAATGTTATCAAACAGAGAGAGAGAGAGAGAGGGTGAGGGGAGGGGGACAAAGTGTACCTTGTATAAGTGTGTCAGCAAATACTAACAAGCAGGACTGGCTTATGCATCAGATGTGATGTGTGCACTTCCACCTAGTGGTAACATTTACACAGATAGAGGATTCATCCCAAGTCTTTCAGTCTCTTTTAGGTGCAGCATATGCCTGGCAGCATAGTGATAATGTCATCCGTTCAAATGTGTGCTCTATGACACTTGTAATAAGTATGCTTGTAGTTACATTTATGAAAAAGTATTTTTATTTCTTATTCCACAATTCATTTCATATTATCAGTATTGCAATATTACAGTTCCACTAATCAATCATGTGGCAGAGGTATATATTTCTGGCTTTAATAACAGTTTACTTGATCTAACGGTCTTCTTCTCCTAGCCCCTTTTTGTTCACAGTCTACTTTAGGTCCTTGATCACAGACACCCATCATAGTTATGGACTGTACCACCAGACACTGGCATACATAATGAATGTGTTCCTGAATTTGCCCCAGGGTTGGGATCATAACTTTTCAGGGAAAGTTTCTCTGTCACCTTTCTTGTGTTGTTTTGCAGAACTTTGCGTTGTCTGTGATTCTGCACCAGGATATGAGTGTGAAGCCCTCTGGTGTCATTGACTATTTAAGGTTAGTTGTGCGTCAATGCAGATATTTCCATTCTCTTTCGCAGAAATACCTCACAAAAAGGATTACCAGCCTCAAACAGATGCCCTACGCTGACCGTCTCAAAAACCTCCAGCTTTACTCAGTCACATATCGTCTACTCAGAGGTGATCTCTGCCTAACATACAAAGCTATGTCAAACCCAGAGCTGTTGGACATGCTCCACTTAAAGAAATCCCAATCCCTCCGAGCTACATGCTCTAGGGACATAAACCTTGTCACCACAATAAACAGAACATGCCGGAGGGATAGATTCCTGTCCCAGAGACTTCCCATACTCTGGAATAAACTACCTATCTATAGCAAACAAAGCTCCTCATTAGCACTCTTCAAGAAAAATCTTGATGATTGGATGGGAAACAGGAAATTCACCCCGGGGATCACCTCTGTGGCTCTGCTCGACAGTGGCACAGGAAAATTATTTTCTTGGGTGGCAAAAGCCAGGGTACCTTTTTGGCTGGGCTTGTATGGGCCCCAGGGCCGATAGCCTAGTACCTACCTATGAACCTATGAACCTATGATGCATAACCAGGTCATGCTGTGATGGCCAGCATGCGGCATCTTCATCACCCTCTATTTTATTTATTTACTTTACATTTGTTTACCAGGAAAGTCCGACTAGACACAAGTCCTTTTTCAGTGACAGCCTGGGAGAAAAGCTCTGCATTTATAAAACAGTACATAGCACAATAAAACAACAATATACATTATATACTAAAAGATAAATATATATATATATATATATATGAATTATACAGAAATGCTAATACATACAATTTACAATTCAGGGAAAAAGCATTGTGATACAGAAAACTGAGAACATTTAAAGCAGTACATACTTATCAAGTGTCAGGGAGATGTAGAACAATACATACTTTATAAAATGGTAAACCAACATCCCTTTTATTTGAGTCAGTGGTAGCTTAGGTGGATGCTAAACATTCCACAACACTTATAAAAAGAGCTGGAAATTGTCCTGGTGTCCAGTCATATTTTTGCAGAGCTATAACTAGGGCAGGGAGAAGGAGCAAGCTGTTAGGGTGCATGATCAACAGATGCTTATGGTGGAGGAGTGTAGCATCAAGTTCATGAAGAGTGCTGATAATGTATTTGTGGTCACAACTGAAGTGCTTAGCATGTAATGCAATTTTTTTTCGCTCACCAACTTTAAGTTGTGTGGGGTGCCAGTTTAGAGGTCTGTACAGGGTACTTGATAACTTAGCAACAAATCTGTATTTTTCACAGCCAATATATATATATATATATATATATATATATATATATATATATATATATATATATATATATAAATATATATATATATATATATATATATATATATATATATATATATATATATATATATATATATATATATATATATATAATATCATCATGTTCTTTTCTTGAAGAGAATGAGCCATAGGCCTAATTGGACCAACCTAGTCAACAAAAATAAATGAATATAAAAACAAATTTATAGCTTATAAAAGTGACAGAAAATTTGGATTTTGCACAGTTTACGGCCCTCAACTGCCTCCTACTCTCTATTGCTAAGAAATAAATGCTATCTAAAGATTACCATGCTTTCTTTCTCTGAGAAGATGTAAAAGTATTGCACTGTTCATGCATGTAGGTCACCAACTGCTTCTCTCTTTCGTAACACTCACGGTATATGCTGTACATGCAAGGTTTGCACTATGTAGTATTATAATTACCTGCAAGAAACAATGCAACTCCTTCCTCACAAAATGTATGGCTTCTTCTCTGCTGAGAGTTGATTTGTCTCCATCTTTACTAGCTTCCTCGTTAAAAATGGCAATTAAATCTGCCATGCACTTTTCAAGTTTAGTCAGATTTGTGTCTGTCTTTTCACACATCTTCGTAATATTCACTCAGTTACCTGCAACAGTAAAGAACTAGATTTAACTGTTTGTACTAAAGCCTCGAGTATTTAACAGCATGTTCTTATGTGAAATAGATGATTGTGCAGAACAGTACTGATTTGGACATGTAGAGTTATTTCCTATTTGAACAGCTGAGAAATATTGCTAGAGGGAGTGTGAAATCAAATAATATAAAATATAACTCCTAACCTGGGAAGACAAGATGACATTTATAGGAACATATGCACCAAAAAATTATAGATATTGCCCTGTATATATAATATCTGACATTCTGAAAGGGACAGCATGCATGCACAAGCTAAATTAGTTTGAAAGAAATCAGAAGCATGCAGTTGTAAAGCATATGAGCAAAAAATAATCCACCTATTATTGATTCACTGAAAACAAAATTGAAGTAGTCAGCAGTAAATCACAAGTGAGAAGAATGGACACAAATGCTCCAAAAGCTAACAAAAGAGGAAAGTATTTGCATTTGTATTTTATGGTGCATTGTTTTACATAGTAAACTTCTTCCACTGTGCCTCACCATGATCCTCACACAGCTTCCACTGTTATAATTTACCTCCAAGTTCTACTGTGCCTCACCATGGTCCTCACACAGCCTCCACTGTTATAACTTACCTGCAAGTTCCTCTGTGCCTCACCATGGTCCTCACACAGCCTCCACTGTTATAACTTACCTGCAAGTTCCACTGTGCCTCACCATGGTCCTCACACAGCCTCCACTGTTATAATTCACATGTTCTCCAGCTCCTTATAAGTTCTGACATGTTCATGAAATGACGCTCCCTGTTTACTACCACTCAAATAGTTGTCTCAATCTTTTAAGTAGGACAGAAGGGTAAGGATGAGACACTTCATATTTCACTTTAGGCAATCAAAGAGGTTAAATGTAGCACTGCAGGATGGGATACTATTACCAGTTATCTACATTACATGACACTTTTTACTTATTTATCCTTTGTTGACAAGGTTAGTCCCATTTGTGCTAGTAGCCTTTTTTCAGTGGAGACCCAATGTGGTATTACACTACTAGCAAAAATTTGGTCA
The DNA here is from genome assembly GCF_019279795.1 of Protopterus annectens. NCBI lineage: Eukaryota > Metazoa > Chordata > Ceratodontiformes > Protopteridae > Protopterus > Protopterus annectens. Next base: position 439,230,947 of record NC_056741.1, on the reverse strand, counting down.
AGACAGTGGGGAACTTCCCCTTCTCATCGTTCTGATTCTAGCACAGTGGCAGCTGGGAGAACAACACTCAAGGAAATCTAAGATGTCAGATAGCAAAGAGATGAACACTGGTACAACAACGATGGATGCTTTATTAAAACCCTCTCTGCAGGAGGGTTGCAGGATCATATTTTGGGTTAACTGCTACTGCAGAGTGAGCAGGAGAGAGGAAAAAATGTTTCATGGAATGAAATTATGGTCAAATCAAATCAGAGGAATTGGAAGCCATTTTAAAAGAAGCTTGGCAGAAAAAGAATCATATGCCAAGACTGTTAAGGAAACTGCAGGGAAAGTGATGAGAGATGCACAGAGGAAAGGAAATGTTAGCAATCAAAGGAAATTCATGGTAAGAATTCAAAACAAATAAGAAAAATAAATGGGTAGGTATGACATTTGGGATAATTTAATGGTCCCACTGAATGTGAAGGCTCATGAGATAAGAGCTTTTATTTTTATTCATAAAGGGGCAATTTGTGAAATCATTTTGAGACTACTTCTATTCTGGAAAGTCTTTTAGGGGAATTTGAAAAGAAAAAACTGTAATCCATGGAACTCTTATGTGGTTAAAGCATCTCACAGAGAAACAAAAAAGAAAATACATGTGCAATTTCATACTGAAGTTGAAAAAGAGACTTTAAAGAGACATTTAAGCAAACTTTGCAAATAAGTTATCGACATTAACAAAGTGTGTGATAACAGAGGATTATAGACTGTCATAATGCACTGAAAATGAAGAAAGAGAAAATTGTTCATATCCCTAGTGCAATAAGTGTAGAAGGTAACAGGGCTGTTGTAAAATATTGGGGGCAGCCTAAATATGTTTTTTCATGTGGAAAAGATAATCGTTTGACAAGTAACTGTGATAAGAGGAAATGTTGTATTTGTGGGGGGAAACAGGTAATAATGCAGAAAAGTGCAAATTTAAATGTTATAAATGTAACAAAACTGGGCATTTATGGATGGATTGCAATCTAGAAATTATTGCTTAATAAATTATCAGTAAAAGGAACTATGCCATATAATAAAAATCATTGAAAAAGTTTGTATATACTGTGGTAAAGAATAAACTACAGAACATGTTTTCTTACAATATATAAGGGCTGGAAAATTGTGAGGGAAAATTATGTGAACAAAAGTAATTTGAAAATATGAAGGAAATAAATGAAATACATATGGATGTGATTATGTTTGGATAGTATAGTGCTAAAAATAAGGATTATGCAAAATAGACAAATTATTGTTTTACTTTGTATGAACCATTTGGAATGAAAGGATAAACAAAATCATGTTTAATGGTAAATGGAGACTAGCAGTAATGTTAAGGAAAATAAGATGGCGGTTGTGGAAAAAGGAGTGGGGTCAAATAAAGATAATGAATATACAAGCTTAACATAATAATGAAAAGTAAAATATTTATTGTATGAAAATAATGGAAAGGAATGGAAATTATACACTGTATAAATTGTAAATATATAAATTATGTACGTTTCTAAATAGTATTTTAAATAATGTCTTAAATAAAGAAACCCTATTCTTTGCAGGATTCTGTGTGAGGAGATGATTAGGTGGCACCAGAGGGATGTTACCGTTAAGATGGAGGTTGTGATTGGAGATGAGTTGGAACAGGAAAAGCACAAACTATAATTCAGAGGGCAAAATATGCTGTGGAGGTGAATATTGTTGCAGCAAGAGACCTGGATGACTCTGTTTTACAAAAAAAAAAAAATGATGGAAGAAGCAGGAGCAGAAGAATTAGAGGTCATGCAGAGGAGTGTGGCAAAAGACAAAATACTTGGCAGTGAGGAGATGACAAAAAGACTCAAGGATGCTGAAAATGATGGCATGGATACAGAAGGAACATGTCTAGTCATTGGAGTAACTGGTTTTAAGGGTGTGCCCTGTCTTGGTCTGCAGGAAGATGAAGCAGACAGAGAAGACAGCAGGTTTTTTTTCTGTACTTAACACCTGTGCAGCTGCAATAGCAGTTTCCTATGAAATTACAGAAAGTAAAGGATGTGCAGGTGCTGTGCAGCCATACTGGAGCTGTTGATAGCTACAGGAAAAGGCCTGTTGCGAGGGTGAAAACAAAGTATGAACAATAAATACACACACAGGTGCTGTGGTTTAGACAAAATGTAGTTATGTCCCTAGGATTCAGTTTGTCTTATATTAGGGCATTAATACATATCAGGTGCCAGGATCCACCACATAACACACACACTCAGGTCACTCCACAACAAGTACAAATATGACTCTGTCATTGTCCATGTTGGTGTGAATGACCTGAGACGTACCTCCCTGGACTACATGAAAAGAGACATGGAGGAACTCTCTGATCTTGTAGCCCAGGCATGTATGACCCTAGCCCTGAGTAGCATCCTGCCATCACCCAGAATGATACCACAGTGCAAGGACAAAATGATTGACTTTAACAATTGGCTAAGCTACTGGTGTCATTCTAAGAGAATCCAGTATCTGTCTGCCTGGGATGACATGATCGACAGACCACACTGCTTTGCCAGAGATGGCCTGCACCTGTCACCCTTGGGATTCTGGATACTGGCAAAGGCTCTTGCCACCCCTATAGTGCCTTTTTTAGGAAAGGTTCAAATGACAAATTCACCACTGTAACAGGTACAAACAAGCAAAATCTGAGGGTAATACTACTCAATGCTAGAAGTCTAAACCTCAAAATGCACTCACTCTAGGCACTCCTTAAAATGGAGACCACTGACATCTGTACAGTGACAGAGACCTGGTTCAAAGCTCCAGAGAGCACCCCTGCATTACCAGGCTATAATTCATACCACACCTTTCGGCCACTAAACCCGGACTGAAACACTAAAGGTGGAGGCATGTCCATATTCATTAAGGATATCCACACCTCCAAGCTAGTTGCTCAGCATAATGCATCCGAGATTATCCAAGTTCAACTAACTCTGGGCAAAACTGCAATCCATATTATGGCTTGCTACAGACCCCCCCACCATGCCCCAGGATTCCCAGTCCTCTTTTCTTGATACACTGGAAAATATTAAGGTACAACCCAACACTCTAATAATGGGTGATTTCAACTACCCTACCATTAACTGGGAAAACTACTCATGTACCAACTCTTTTGCTCAACGTTTTCTGGAAATCATCAATTCCACCACCTTGGATCAACTTATCCACACCCCCACCAGGGGCAGCAATATCCTAGACCTGGTCATCACCAACATGGGTGACCGGTGTTCCACACCAGAGATCAGCTCCTCATTGGTCAGATCTGACCACAAGCTAATCACCCTAGACATCCACATCCCACTCCCACCCCCCATTAGGAAAACAACCGTAAAAATTTTCTCCAAAGCCAACTTCACGCTTCTTAAGACAGAAGCGGCAAACTTTACGACACCCATGCAGATGGACAATAGAGGTACGACTGCTGAATCCTACACAAATGCACTTTATAAGCACTTACATGAGTGCATGGATCATGCTATCCCTAACAGAAACAAGATGCTATCCTCCAAAAAAAGGAAGTCAATCTGGTGGTCTTCTGCCATAAACAAACTCTACAACAGAAGAAAGAAACTGTTGCAAAAAAGAGTAAAATCCCACAATTGGAGGAACTCCCTGGTCAGCCTCAGTAAGGAACTGAGATCCCTCATAAAATCCTCCAAAGCTGGTTATGAAAACAAAATCACCACTGATTCTAAAGACAACCACAAAACATTCTATAGCTATGTCAAGAATCTCAATGGCAACACTCAGATCTGCTCTGAGTTACAGCACAATGACACTAAATATACAGAACCAACTGATATTGCCAACATCCTGGCAGATAGGTTCAGTGCTAACTTTACCCCCCTCTCACCCCCTAAAGGGCCCATCTTTATACTTGAAAAATGCAAAGTTCCTGTAATCAAAGCTGCACAGGTAAAAACCTCACTCTCCAAAGGCAAGAACACAGCATCCATGGGACCTAACAACATCCCAGGCTGCCTTCTACATGAACTACAGAATGAACTGGCACCCCACCTAAGTACCATGTTCAATTATAGCCTCACCTCAGGCTTTGTGCCCATTGAATGTCATGTTGTGATGGTTATCCCATTCCACAAAGGGGGAGCCACAACAGACCCTGGGAACTACCACCCCATTAGCCTGATGAGCCTGGTCTGCAAGGCCATGGAATGTATCATCATGGAACTCATAAACAAAGACATTGGAGATCTCCAAACTCTGGACCCCACACAGTTCTGGTTTGTAAAAGGTACATCATGTCTCCTAAACCTGATAGACTTCTTTGAAGTAGTCACCAAAGCCATAGATGAGGGTAAGGTAGTTAACACAGCCTATCTAGATCTCGCCAAGGTGTTTCACACCATCCCCCACTCTGGAATTATAGATAAACTCATTAAACTAGGTATAAATCCCTATGTTACAAGATGGGTTGCCAACTGGCTTACTGACAGAACCCTCACTGTGAAAGTAGCAGACTCCAAATCAGACTTCATACCAGTGACAAGTGGAGTACCACAGGGTTCAGTCCTGGGTCATCTCCTGTTTGGCATCTACTTCTCTGAAGTACAGGCTAACACAGAAGGTCTTTGGCTAACTAAATTTGCAGATGACTGCAAACTAGGAGCCATAATCAAAACTCCTAGTGATGTGGACATCCTACAAAAGGGCCTCACTGAGTCAGACAAATCGCATTTAATCCAGGATTTTGCAAAAAGAAGGTTTGGGCAGTGTGGAGAGTTTAGACATTCCAGAAAAAAAAAACTGTAAACCAAATTGTAGCAAATGTGGAAATGAGAAGCATTTTTGGTTCGACTGTCTGCTAATTAATGAAGAAAGACAGCATGAGGAAAATGAGGGTAAAGAACATTTTTTTACACAAAAAGGTAGAGGAGAATGATGAAAGGATGGGGCATGGTGAGGAAATACAAGGTAAAAATGTAGGAAAAGATGTACTAGATAAAGTCCACAAACTTCTTCTTCTTTCGGATTTTCCCAGTTAGGGGTCGCCACAGCAGATCAACTGACCGCTTATGATTGGCAGTGGAGTTTTACGGTGTCATGTTGCCAGCCTGGTGCCCAACCTTCCATAGAAGGCACACACAGACACACACTCACGTCTAGGGCCAATTTCGAGTGTCCAGTCCACCTACAGCATGTCTTTGGGATGTGGGAGGAAACCCACATGACCACAGGGAGGACATGCAGATAAAGTCCACAAACTAATTAATGAAAAAGAAACATGCAGAAAAGGAGAACATGTCTGAGTTATTAGAAACAAAGGAAGATGAAGAGGGAGATATGAACTTTAAAACAGAAAAAAAGGTGGAAGGTTCTGTTGTGGGAATAGTGAGAAGAAAAATGAGGCCAAAAGATAAACCAAAAATAAATAAATAAATAATAAAAAAGGAAAATGGCTAATTTAAGTATAACATCACTGAATGTGAATGTTAATGGAAATGAAACTGCAAAGAATTGCTATATAACAAAAGAAAATATGATGAGGAAGTAATATGTGATATAAAAACTGTTGTAGTAGAAAGGATGGGGAATAAATTGGGTTTTACATGTATTTAGGAAAATGAACATGTAAAATGTTTCTTTAGGATGAATAAAGTATAAATGTAGTGAATGCATAAGTAATGAAATAAGGATGTAAAAGCGTTAATATAACTTAAAAAAAACACTTTTTGGATAGGTACAAGTGACCTTTAACATCCACCTGACCTATCACCAGCTCAAGCAGATGGAACCATAATTTAACATCTCATCCAAATGATGATACACTCAGGAACATAGCACTCACACTATGCAGCACTGCAGTGTCAGCAGTTCATCTACCTGGTGTCGGAATATAACCTAGAGTCTTCTGCATTAAAGGTTAATGCGTTACCTTTTGTGCCAGTGAACCCTTTCCCCAGTGTTGATTGTGAACAAAAGTGAAATTTTGCTGATTCAGGTAGTTTTAACTGAAGGAGTGTACAAAATTGTAAATTTTACTTCAAGAACCTCCATCACAAAAAAATGTAACATCTGTTTATGCCATTTCCCAGTGAATATTTCAACATTCCTAAGACCCATGTGTATTATCATTAAAATTACTTTAGGGTGATGCCTTCTGTTGGTATTTTACCATGTGGCTCAGGTCAGAATTCATATATTTATGATCTATCCCTTAAAGCACTACCCCTTCAACGTTTAATGGTCATGACAGTATTCATAAAAATATACATGACAAGATGTGTTGAAACATTCTCCTTACTGCATCTAGATTAGTCTGTGAGAAGACCTACTGAATATGACAATGGCCATCCATTTATCAGTGATAGGAAACAACCATGCAAATCTTTGGTTCTCTTACTACTGCTACTCTTTGTAATGCATACTATACTTCTTTAAGTTATCAGGTAATGGCAGGCCACCTCACTATTTGGTGCTACAATAAACATAGCTTGATGTCCTCTCCAATATATGAGTTCTTAGACATTGAAATGCTAAACAATACGGATTCAGTTTTACATGACAATGCTTCAAAATTGTCAAAGAAATTATCATCAACAAAAAATTGTTTTACTTTTTTTGTAAAACGAGCAATGGCTGATGTCTATCTATTTATAAAAAAATAAAAACACAACTATGTGGAATATTTTATCATCTGATTTCCCCAGAATGATTACTGTATGTGTTAACCAATACTTTTAAACAATCACCAGGATTCACTAATCTTCCGTGTAAGACTAGATTAGTCTTACAAGGAAATGCCAGTCTAAGAGTATGACGGCAGCACACCATGCATATTAATGAGGGCGCACTGCCTCAACTCTAAAGCTTACACGGCGTGTGGACGAGTGTAGGGGGAGTGTCGGACTGCCAAGCAGTCCAAAAATCCACACCCCTGCACTGACAAAACCCAAGAAATGTCGAGTTACATGAGCGAGTCCGCTCACATGTGTAAATTGTCACTACGCTCCCCCATATGTTAAACCTTGTACAAATTTAAAAATTAAAAGAAATTTATTTTTTTTTGTTTTATTTCTGATATAGCTGCCCATATTTGCACGTGTTTGCGCGGGTTTGCCCATTGCTTAGCTACAGTTAGCAGCCTAGACACCAAAGAGGATAATAACAAAAATATATGCAAATTAAGGAAAATAGCAATAGCGTAGTGGTTAGACCCTTCGCACAAAGAGAAGGCGTTCCCGGTTAGAGTCCCACTACTGCACGTTCCATTTTCTGTTGGAAATCTGTATACAAAAATATTTCCTGACATTTATCATGCATAAGTTTTGTAAAAGGCATTCAAATGTTATATGTAGTAGTGAACAAATACATATATATATATATATATATATATATATATATATATATATATATATATATGAAGGTGAAATGGTTATGCATTCTGAGGCATGAGTGACTTATTTTAAGCAATATAAAGCACTGCTAAGCACATTTTAGCAGTATTTTGCATATTTAAAACCAATTGCTTGTAGCTGAACGTGTCAACAAGTGCAATGTCTTTGCGCGTAGCTGCGCACCGCACCAACCAGCGCAACTACAATGTATTTGCACGTAGCTGCGCATTGCACTAACCAGCGCAATGTCAGGCAACATTGAGCAACGTCGAGCAACGTTGGGCAACGTTGGGCAACGTTGAGCAACGTCGAGCAACATCGAGCAACATTGGGCAAAGTCGGGCAAAGTTGGCTAAACACAGCCACACCTCCTTTACTGTACCTTAACCATTCAGGTCTGGCCAGTAGGAAAATAAAAAGCAGTGACAGGGCTCGAACCCAGGATACTGTGCACTATAGTCACAGTACATAACCACTAAGCCATGACAGCACTTCATAACTGTGCACTTTCAACAGACACATATCTATCAAAGGAATATTAAACATTGCCAGCATCAGCTAAGCAGGTGTGCCTACAGCTGAGTTTTTTCAAAACTGGCCAATCACAAATAAGTGCGGGAAATGAGGCATATTTAAGCTCCACAGGCGGGAAAACGTGCCATAACTGGTTGTAGCTCCCTTCTGCAGTCAGCATGGCCGGTGTTGAAGAAGGCACTCGATTTTGAGCACAATGCTGGGGCATTGAGGAGTCTAAAGTAATGGTTTGGCTCCTTGTCCACAATCATGAAGAAAGACTCCTGCGGGACCAGTACTAGGGCACCCAATATAAAACGGAGGCCTGGAGCAGTCTTGCTCGTGATCTTACCAGTGCCACTGGTGTTCCATGGACTGGTGAGCAGGTCAGGCACCATTATTCTGACCTGAAGTGACATAAGGAGGATCAACTGGACCAGTGGATCCAGGAGTCCTGTGCGATGCATAATGCCCCACTACTGAGTAAGTAGCCATTGTATTAAGTAGTTAAGAATTGCTATGCTTGTCTATACTATGGATAGATATGTCTCAGTATCACTGCATTTACTTCACAGCTGTAGGTGTCCGGGCTATGAATCAACAAGCCCATGAAGACAGGTTGCAAAGGCTGTGTAATCAGGCAGGTTGGTAATTATTCTGCATGTACTGTTATATAAAATAAATGAGAGAGCCTTCAAATAGTCTTTTAAGCCAATAAATAAAGGTGTAATAATCCTTTAATAAATGTATAAATCCTGGAGTGCATCTGTGTCATTTTCTTTGATATGTTGTTGTACTGTTGCATTTTACAAATAGTACTGTTGTATTAAGCAGTGTTAACCCACACTTGGGTAGGCCCATATAACGTGGATGAAGGGAGTGCCAGTAGCTTTTATGCATATTTACAGCCCTCAACTGTTGGTTCATGCCCAGCATGTGCAGGTTAATCTGGCACATGAGTAGCTTGGTATTGTGTTCCCCGGAAATGTCAGTGTGCTGCCAGAAATGTAGGGAGCTGTTAACATATAACTGATACTTTCACCTGAACATATCTAGATAATTATATGAAAGTAGAGCTGTCAGTGTACCATCTTAGCAGTAATGTGTGTGAGCAACTCTCAAAATATGTAGAAGTAACATCTGCATCTTGGACAGTTTGTATGTAAGATACAACTCATGTATATAATGATCTAGCAAAATCCAATTGCACAATACAAGGACATTGGGTAGTGTAATAATACATGTAAGGGACATATAATTGCAGTTAATAGGAATGTAGTGAAAATTAGAAAGATATATAAGTTGTTAATTGAGCTGTCCTTTTCCACCCTACTGTATGTGCATAAAAAATGCATTCCACATCTCAATCGGTATGTCTAATCTCAAAACATTTGTTAGGACATATGTCCTATTGGTTTATAAATAATTGCATTTATTTCTATGCATGTGCCCTGTTAAAATACCACAATATTGGTGGCCTGTTGCCATCAATTCAACCTGCGTGCTGTTGTAATGTCCACTATTGTTCTATATATGCATGTGTTATGCTTGCTTTTCAACTATTGAAAATCTGGTGTGTTTTTTTAATGGGAATACTTCTCATGCTGTTATAACTAATTGGGAATGCTGTTGACTGTTACTATCCCATATCTTTATTAAACCTCCAAAACATAGTTCGTATGGGAAGGCCGGTCCCAGCGAACCCACCTGTCCCACCTCAGCTGGCCATGGCACCTGGCACAAGCAGGTCCGATGCCCAGCCTGGGACCTCCTCCTCCATTGGCCCTGTGTCACCTTCAGGTGGAAGCACTGCAGGGGATGGGGCTCAGCCCTCTGTGCAAGCATGGGTGGAGGAGGGCTACCTATCACCCTTTGAATGGTCTGGGCTGTGGGGCATAGAGAGATTGAACGTTCTGTTGTAGAACCTCTCCGCCAGCTTGAGGCATGAGTGGTGCAACTCCTGGGTCAGCCTGCCCCTCCTACACAGCCCCCAGCACAGCCACCCCCTGGGCTGTGAAGGTGCAGTGGTGACTGCCCATAGGTGGGGACCTTAGTCCCACTCTTTCCATCTGTGGGCTCTGTGGGCTCATGGGGTTGTGATTTCCAAACATCCCTCCCCGTCAAAGGTGTTCACCCATCACGTGTCATATACCGCCCCTGTATGCATCTTGTTTGTCTTGTCTGTTTACCCCCCAACCTACCTCCCCAAATATACCTACTTTCCCTACCCCACATTCCACTCTCACCTGAAAAAAAAAGGGCAATCTACTCCCAAAAAAAAAATTACGCCCCATACATAGCCGCCCATTTTGCACACATGTCCACTGGACACATAAAATGTAATTTAATTGGCATTACAACATACTTTGTTGTCCTCACCCCTCTCTCTGGGGTTGAGGGTTTCATATCTACCTCCAAATTTATTCCATATACACAGCTGTTGCTGTTAAAGAAATGGGCAGCTATGGACCTTCCCTACACCCATCCTGCACATCGCGAGCTACTTTCGATACTGGCTTTCCCTCTTTGTGCCCCTTTTTCACCACTTTCCTATCTCCCTATTTTTCTTTTCTTTCAAAGAAATGAGCGTGGGGTTAGTGGGAGTAAGCACTATTAAGCAGTAGTTAGCGGGTTTGAGCGAGTGTGCGCTTCTTTGTGCTTAGCTAAGCATTGCTAAGCATTGCGCAAACCTGCGCAAACCCACTTGCAACTGCTTAAAAGTGCCTTAGTCACTCTGTATGTGAAGGCCCTTGTTCTGCTCAGGAGCAAAATAAAACACCTCTGTCAGTTTTGAACCCCGGACCTTGTACACACTATACAACATGAAGTACCACTAAGCCACAGTAGATATACAAGTTGGTGCTGAAATAAATATATCAGGCATCAGAATGAGTGAATGTAAAGGAAAAATAGGAATGCCATACCACACAACTTGTTCTGTGGATCTTTACCAACAGTTGTTGTGGGATTACATTACATGACTGTGATAAGAGAAGCAGCCATTCTAGCAGGAAATAATGTTACACCATCACTTTACAACCCCACATAGTATTGCAGCAGGACAAACACTGGCATATCTGTTTAGGGTAGAGGCCATACCTCCCAACTGTCCCTAATTTTCAGGAATGTCCCTGATTTTGACACAAATTTTAGCTCTGTCCCTCTGAATCCCTCTTAAAACTACTGACTTTGGCCAGAAAGGTGGTGAATTACACTTAATGAATAATGACAATAATTAAGAGTTAGACACTTCTTTTACTTCAGAAAAGGTGTATTAATTCATATGCTCTGATTCTTTCAATGTTTCAACTTAATGGCACTATCATTTTAAAGGTGTCCCTGACTTTTTCCTTACTTTTCCCTGAGTCTGTTCAAATATGTACCTGAGTGCTTGAGAGGTCTGGCAGAGGCAGAAACACAGAGGCATATCAGCCTTTCTGCTGTAACACACTGTGCAAATAGCTTTGGCAGGAGTTTCGGAAGCATACCCTTATGTAGGAATACAACGCTGAAATACAAATGGATGTAGCCATGTACTGGTAGCAACCAACTGTAACAATGCCATTGCTCTATTGCTGAAAAAGACCTGTGTAGTGCACAGACAAAAAATAACAGGCTATTCTCTGGCTACCATGCGGATAGGTCCACAGTTGGGAGTTATGCAGAGAGACTACTTACCTTGATAAACTAACATGTACACAGCAACCCTGTAAGTCCAGCAAGATAAAATCCACAATAATACTTACGCTCTCTGTATGTCTGCACCCCTACCCAAATGTAGAATATACCTGTGTGTGCAGGGTCTACCAAGGATGTAGGCAAGCATACTCACAGTACTGACATGTGTCCAGTTTTTCTGAGCAGCTTGTGCTAATGTCTACAGTAAAAAAGCACAAACTGTTTAGAACTGAGTAAATGAATATTCACAGTATAGCAGTTCACAAACAATTCTTGTGCCAAAGCAATGCATCTCAATAACTAGCTTTCTACGGCTGTTAATTGTAAAAGTTGAAAAGAAAGTACATCTTTCCATGTATCTTGGGGTAGCATTTTGAGGGGTGAGTACATTTCTACACTGACAAGTGGGTACTGGAAGCAGCAACATTAGGTCTGAGTACAAAATGTAAATCTCTGGCTACACCCCTGGCTTCTGATATAAGAACTATACCAACCTTCTGTCTTAAACAATGATGTCCACAGCAAACAACGATGATCTCCATCTTGGAAAGCTGAAAGGGCCATGCCTACCTGAGTTAGCAATTTATAGTACTGGGTTGCTATGACAGTGATTACTGCAATTACTACACAGCAGGCTGCATGTAATTAGCAAGTGGTGGCTACTAACTGGTGCAGAAGCCATCACATGCTCATGTGCAAATACCTACAAAAGCAGGCTGCAATCTCTGCCAGCAAACTCAATCACTCTATTGCAGAGACTGACAGAGAGAGAGAGAGAGAGAGAGAGAGAGACAGAGAAAAGGAAAAAGAAAAATAAATATTACCAAATCATACAAAGGAAAGATATGTGACACATATGTATTTAATGGCATGTAGTAGATGTTATTGAAGAATAGTCTACATAATGTGAACCATTCATATGTGGCAGCAGTACTTATTTATGCATAGATGTTCTACTTAACTACTGCTATGGACAATACAGTGTGTACCTGTGGGCAGTGGGACATACCTGTGAAATGTGTAGCTCAACATTAAATGTCAAAGATCTGATCCATGCTATCTGTGTTCTGTACAGTAATGTGGCCAATGGCTGTTGGGGGGATTAGCGCTGACATTATATAAACATAGGTGTGACAGAACAACACATGATTGTCATATTAAAGTGTAGCTTAGCAGTGGCAACTGCTGTAGCAGTCTAGTATGCTTATCTAGCATTTGTAGCCATATATACCCCCCCTAATGTTAGTGTGTGTTCATATGTGACACCTGTTTGTGTTGCAGCAAGACCGAACAGTTCAGCTGTGAGGTATAGGGACTTACAAAAGTGTGGACCTTGTGTGTGTATGCCACACACATACAGAGAAATATATAAGTGTCATATATATTCACATCTGTATATGTGCATAAAGCAGGGGGGCATATTGCAACTGTTTGTGAAGGGTGGAGATAAATATATTGGTGAAGGTTAGTAAGCACATATTTGTATGTAGGTATTAGTGTGTGACAAACAAGACAGCATACAGTGCTGGTATATGACATATGGTGGTTAAACACTGTGGGTGGTTTGTTCAGTTTGCAATGGTGAAGCCAGTGAGGCCTGCTAAAGCTACCTGGCCTGTGAACAACTTCAATGCATTTATCAAAAGACCATGCGATTTTATTACATTACTGTACACCTCACATCCTTTGTATAATTGATATTCTCACTATGAAAGGTGAAATGTATATGTGCCTACATATATATGTATATGTACACCGATGGATGTGTATATGTATATATATATATATATATATATATATATATATATAATTATATAGTTTTATAATACTCATACACACCTACATCTACTTGTTGCAATAGATTCTCTGTACTGTTAACTGACTGTGATGGTCAATGTGTTTGTGAATACGTCAAAGATATGTATCTGTGGGATAGCTTAGTGGGAAACTGTTTATGTCATGGTATTATGGGTCCTTGCTTTGATCCTAGCAAAAGCTGTGTATTCTGTTGCTAGGAAGAAAAAGTGCTATTGCTTACAGTGTGATTAAGTCTCTTGGTTTTAACTAGGGTGTGTAATTGGAGGCTAAAGCACTACATCTATGATTATTGATTGGTACTGATGTTGAATCCAAATCCTGTGTGTACTGTAGTACTACTTGAAGCTCTGGGCCTGTACAGCAAAGTATGGTGTATGTCCACATTGCTTGCATCCACTGTTTTACGTCGTCCCTGTATTCATCACAGATTACATTTCTCAAGATTAAGGTTGTGTAAGTACTGACACACAGTACTGTATAGTACACACTGAAAGCTTATCTGGGTTGTCATACCTTTGTGTCCTGTAATTATGTCTGATGTGTGTGTGGGTATGTCTGTAACATGTCCTTTGACATATGTGTGGTAAAACATATAACTGCGTATCTAGCAACATTCATAGTGTACTACAGCAGTATACAACCTATATTCCCAATTATGCACATATTTTGAACACGGGTTTGCCATTAACAAGTTGTGTGGTATAATAGTAATACATTTACTGGACCTTACACTCATTGTGATGGATGATATATTTCTTTACACATCAGCTTGATGTATATCTGCTGTGGCTAGGTGGTGCATTGTGTTGCATACAGTGTGCCAGGTACTCTTATATAGTCTTACATAGTGATTTTGTTTTGTTGCTGTGCAGAACATGGTTCATTAGATTGAGTGTGAGCCAGGCACTTTCAAGCAGTTGTGGGGTGAGCAGTGATAAGTGGCAGTTAAAGTGTTTCACTCTTGGTTAGCTAATAGGTTGCTATATATGGCAGTTCAGTGATATCTGTATTGTATAATGTTAAATGTGCCATATGACTTGCTCAGACATATTTTCGTATTTATGTCTTCCAGGAATCATGGCACATCGCAGGAACCCCACTTACAGTAGTGCTTAAGTTGACATAATTACTACCAGTATGATTCAGCACTACAGACTCATGTTCTCACGAACCAGCCAGGACCAGCAGGAGCGTACTGCAATGTGGCAAGATGTTGTCCGCAGGGTAAATGAAGTAGGCCTGCATAACCGGACATATGAGCAGGTACTCCACCACTGCAGTGATCTTCTCAGACATGTCCGTCAGTGTGCTGCTGATGTGAGGAGACAACAGCTTGCAACAGGAGATGGTGTTAATATCCATCCCACCCTCACCAGAGTGGAGGAGCTGCTCCTGAGCCTGGTGGCACCTGCCCAACAACAACAGCAGCAGACATACACCATGATGGAGGTTGGAGACACACAGCAAGCACACATGGGGCATGCAGGTAACATGGCATATCTGTAAACTACTGTTATCTGTATTGGTAGATCATGCATATGTGAGATGTGAAGTGTGTCGTTAAAAGATGTGGAGCCTGTTGTTGTGCAATACTAATCATTTGGAACATAATCTGTAGCCCTGTGAATGTAAACTGTTGTTGTACTGTAAGATTGCAAACACACAGTAGCACAGCCACAATTGTGGCCACTGACAAACTGTCTCATCTCTATGTAGGTCCCTCTGGGGTGACATCAAGGCAGCGGACAGATGCTGGTGAGTGTGTTCTACATTTATTATTGTAAATAAAAAGTGCATGCCATAGTTAAGGTGTAGGCCATGTACATATGTAACACACCTACCCATAATGCATGCTGTGCATGTTTGGTGTAAGACCACGCACACCTCACTAATGTGATTAGCTGCCTCAAACACATGCAATACCCAGACCATCTCAAACAAATGTGGCTATACTGTAGTGACCATTGGATAGGCACAGCTGATACTCAACATGCACATAACATACACATCTATGTCATACAAAGAGTTTTTTAACATGCTACACATAAAGGATTCCCAAACCCTCTGTAAAGACAGACTCCAGTATCCAAAATCTCATCCACACATTACACATAATATACCTGAGGGGTAAAGGCCTATCATGGGGCATTTAAACAATCTGCAATACACTACACATTAATGTCAGGGAATGCTCCTTATTGGCCTCCTTACAAACTCATGTAACAACTGGTTGTGAAATGGTGAATTTAGCCAAGGTAGTACAGCTCTGGCACAGCATGATTAGTGCTGGTTTGGGAAACATTTGTAGCCTTGAGTGACCACCTGATGTTTCATGATGATGGCCTACGGTACTATACCCCATCCATGTAATGTAACCACAGTACTATACATAGCTTTCATTGCTATACACCTTAATGTTGTGTGTGTGCACACATATGCACCTCTAAACAGTATGCATACCAATCACCATTTTCACAACTGACACATATATGTCTTGTGATGCTATTGAGTGGCTAGGTCATATGACACACATTGGGTATGTGTAGTGTTTAAATATGCAGTTGTGTTTTAGCATGCCATGTCATGGATGACACTGGCATGTCCACAATATGATCTACACTCACCATAAGTACCATACATTGGGTATGTGGCCGAATGGTATTCCATCAATTATCATGCACCACTGATGAAGTTGTGTGAATACTCATCATGCATGTGCTAAAAATGTGTCTACAATTATTTGCTAAAGACACAGAGGCTGTAATCAGCATTGGATACCTATCTGACACACAGATACACATCCAGCCATGGTATGTACACCTGTTTGTTATGGTGCACAGTACATTACAGAGCTTTGAATACCTGCACAGCAATGTTGTGTCCATGTATGCATTGTGTTTCAGGGGGAGGCCCATCACCTAATAACAAAACACATGCATCAAAGCCATGTATACTGTTAGTAACAAGGACTGTCTACACTTGCACTGCATGCTGCTGAGTAACATATGTACTGCATGCTGACATGTGTGATATGACTGCTTTGCTTGTGATACTGTACCCCACCATCACCTGCTATTGTGCATGTTCTGAGATTGCTGGTGTTGTGTGTGTCTGCTTTAGCTGTTTATTGTGGTGACAAAGTTTAGGTCCCTAGAGCGTGTAGGTTCATAGGTTCATAGGTAGGTACTAGGCTATCTGCCCAAGGGCATTTATAAGCCTAGCCAGAATGTGTTGGCTTTCGCCTCCCTTTTAAATTAGTTTCCTGGGCCTCTGTCTAGCAGGGCCACTGAAGTGATCCCAGGGGTAAATTTACAATTTCCCATCCACTCATCAAGATTCCTCTTGAAGAGAGTCTGCAAGGGGCTCTGCCTAACATCAACTGGGATTCTATTCCAGAGCGAGTGAAGTCTCTGGGACAGGAATCTATCCCTCCAGCACATCCTGTTTATTGCTTTGCTGAGGTTGAATTCACTGAAGCGTGTGGCTCTAAGAGATTTGTTTTTCTTGAGGTGGAGCATGTCCATTAATTCCGGGTTGGACATGGCCTTATACATCAGGCATAGATCACCTCTGAGCAGGCAGTAAGCAACCGAGTAGAGCTGGAGTTTCTTTAGTCGAGCTGCATAGGGCATCTCTTTGAGGCCCATGATCCTCTTGGTGAAGTACGTCTGTGGTCTTACCAGCTGCTGCATGTGACAATTAAGGTACATACTAAATGGGGCATTGTACTCTACTATGGGCCTAATGAGTGATAAGCAGAGGGGCACAATGACCTCTCTTGATCTAGAGGTGAACTCTTTCGTGATTAGGTGGGCTACATAGAAGGAATATCTAACCACTTTGCCAATGTGATTATCAAAGGAGAGGTTACTATCTACCTGGGTCCCCAGGTCCCTATTACATTTTCCGTACCTAGTGGATTACCACCTATGTGATAATTCGTGGGCACTTTGTTTTTTCCAAAGGGGATGACTATGCATTTTTTGGCATTCAGCTTGAGGCCATGGTTTTGACACCAGGTATCTGTCTCTGTAAGTCCCTTCTGGAGGATGTCTGTGTCAGCCAGAGAGTCGATTATGGCCCCCAGTTTACAGTCATCTGTGAACTTGGTCAGCCATAGTCCTCCCGTGCTTGCCTGTACCTCAGAGAAGTATATACTGAACAGGAGGGGTCCCAAGACCGAGACCTGTGGGATGCCACTAGTGACTGGTTTAGAGTCGGACATGGCACCTGAAACTCTGACCATGTGTGTTCTATCTGTGAGCCAGTTGGCCACCCATCTCATGACATAGGGGTTAATGTTCAAGCTGGTAAGCTTGTCTATGATGCCAGAGTGTGGAATGGTATTGAAGGCCTTAGTGAGGTCCAGGTAGGCTGTGTGGACTACCTTCCCTTCATCTATAGTCTTGGTAACTGTTTCAAAGAAGTCAACTAGGTTTAGGAGGCAGGATCTGCCATTAACAAAGGCAAATTGGGTAGGGTCCAGTATCTGGAAGGTCCCAATGTCTCTGTTTATGAGTTCCATGATAATTCACTCCATAGCTTTGCAGACTAGGCTGGTCAGGCTTATAGAGCAATAGTTCCCAGGTTCTGTTGTGGCACCACCTTTGTGGAGCGGATGACTGTTGCTGTACGCCATTCTTTGGGTACATAGCCTGTGGTAAGGCTGAGTCTGAACAGTGAATTTAGGTGAGGGTTTAGTTCCTTTTGGAGCTTGTGTAAGACGCAGCCTGGGACACCATCCGGTCCCATTGATGCTGTGTTCTTAGCTTTGGAGAGGGCTGTTTTTACCTGCATGTCCGTGATGTCTGGGGCTCTGCATTCTTCTGGGATGGACACAGGCCCGTTTTGGGGGTGGGGGGGTAAAGTTTGCACTAAACTTGTCCACCAGGATGTTGGCAATGTCAGTTGGTTCAGTGTATTTTTTGCCATTTTGGAGTAGCTCAAAGCATATCTGAGAGTTGCCACCTAAATGTTTGATATAGCTAAAGAAGGCTTTGTGGTTATCTTTAGATTCCTTGGCAATTTTTCTTTAGAAACTGGCCTTGGATGATTTTATGAGTGATAGTAGTTTCTTGCTAATAATGATCAGTGATGCCTTTCCTTTTTGGAATTTTGCTCTATCATGTAGTAGTTTCCTCCTTCTGTTGTATAGCTTATTTATGGCCAAGGACCGACAAACTGGTTTCCTCTTTTTGGAGGAGTGAGTCTTGGTTTTACTCGGGATTGCTCAATCCATGCATCCCTGTAGATGCTCATATAATGCACTTGTAAAGGATTCTGTGGATTGGATAGCATTATCCTGTAGCAAGGGGGCTTTGAAACTTTTCACTTCAGTCTTGAGAAGTGTGAAGTTTGCTTTTGAAAAGTTTTTCACAGTGGTTTCCTTAACTGGGGGTGGGATCGGGATGTGTATGTCCAGTGTGATTACTTTATGATCTGATCTTACCAGCGAGGGGTTTACCTCTGGTGTGGAACACTGATCCCCCATGTTGGTGATGATCAGGTCCAGTATGTTGTCACCTCTAGTGGTCATGGTGACCAACTGTTCCAGGGAGTTTGGAAGCATTGGGCAAAGGAGTTTGAACTTGAGTAATTCTTCCGGTCAATGTTTGAGCAGTTGAAATCTCCTAATATCATGGTGTTTAGTAGGACCTTTATATTTTCCATTGTTCGCAGGAATGCTAAGTGAGGGTCCTGAGACAAGTTAGGTGATCTGTAGCAGGCTACAATCTGATAAGCAGCTTTGCCCACTGTTAGTTGCACTTGGATGGTCTCCAAGGCCTCGTGCTGTGCCACTAACCTGGAGGTGTGGGTATCCATTATGAAAATGGATACACCCCCTCCTTTTGTATTTTGGTCCGGGTTTTTGGGCCGAAGCTCGGAGAGATTGGGATTTCTTTAAGTGGAGCATGTCCAACAGCTCTGTGTTTGACATAGCTTTGTATGTTAGGCAGAGATCACTTCTGAGTAGGCGATATGTGACAGAGAAAAGCTGGAGTGTTTTGAGGCAGTCTGTGTAGGGCATGTATTTGAGGACACTAATCCTCTTTGTGAGGTATTTCTGGAGCCTTTCCAGTTGTTGTAGATGTCTTGTGAGGTGCATACCAAAAGGGGCGTTGTACTCTATAATGGATCTGATGAGTGATGAGTAGAGGGGAACAATGACCTATTTTTTTCTGCATGAGAAACCTTTTGTGATGAGGTGTGCCATGTAGAAGGATTTCCTGACTACTGTGGCGATGTGATTATCAAAGGAGAGTCTATTGACCACCTGTGTCCCAAGGTCTCTTATCACACTTTCAGTGTTAGGTATACTACCGCCTATGTTGTAGTTCATGGGTACAGAGTTTTACCGAAGGGGATGACAATGCACTTTTTGGCATTGAGCTTGAGGCCATGGCTTTGAAACCAGGCATCTGTCTCAGTGAGGCCCTTTCATAGGATGTTCATATCGTTAGTAGTTTCGATTATGGCTCCTAGTTTGCAGTCATCTGGGAACTTCATTAGCCAAAGACCTTCTGTGTTAGCCTGTACTTCAGGGAAGTAGATACCAAATAGGACAGGACACAGGACTGAACCCTGTGGTACTCCACTTGTCACTGGTCTGAAGTCGGACTTGGAGTCTGGTACTTTCACAGTCTGGGTTCTGTCAGTGGGCCAGTTGGTAACCCATCTTGTGAGATAGGGATTTATACCTAGTTTAGTGAGTTTATCTATAATTTCAGAGTGGGGAATAGTGTTGAAAGCCTTGGCAAGATCTAGAAAGGCTGTGTGAATCACCTTACCGTTGTCTACGGCTTTGGTGACTGCTTCAAAGAAGTCTGTCAGGTTTAGGAGACATGATCTGCCTTTTACAAACCCAAAATGGTTGTGGTCCAGAGTTTGGAGATTACCAATGTCTTTGTTTATAAGTTCCATGATGATACGTTCCATGGCCTTGCAGACCAGGCTCATCAGGCTAATGGGGCACTATTTCCTGGGGTCCATGGTGGCTCCCCCCTTGTGTAGTGGGATAACCATCACTGTGCACCATTCAGCAGGCACAAAGCCTCAGGTGAGGCTATGACTGAACATGGTACTTAGGTGTGGTGCCAGTTCATTCTGTAGTTCATGTAGAATGCAGACTGGGATGTTATCTGGTCCCATGGATGCTGTGTCCCTAACTTTGGAGAGTGCTTTTTACCTGGGCAGCCATGACTACAGCAACTTTGCATTCTTCTGGTATAGAGATGGGCTCTTTCATGGGTGAGAGGGGGGTAAAGTTAGCACTGATCCTATCTGCCAGGATGTTGCCGATATCAGTTGGGTCTGTATATTTAGTGCCATTGTACTGTAACTCAGAGCAGATCTGAGTGTTGCCATAGTGATTCTTGACAGCTATAGAATGCTTTGTGGTTGTGTTTAGAATCAGTGGCGATTTTGTTTTCGTAGAGGATTTTATCAGGGATTGCAGCTTCTTACTGAGGCTGACCAGGGAGCTCCTCCACTCATGGGTTTTACCCTCTTTTGCAACAGTTTCTTCCTTCTGTTGTGCAGTTTGTTTATGGCAGGGGACCACCACATTGTCTTCATTTTCTTGGAGGATAGCGTCTTGGTTCTGTTTGGGATAGCACGATCCATGCACTCATGTAAGTTCTTATAAAGTGCAATTGTGTAGGATTCAGTAGTCGTAACTGTATTGTCCATCTGCATGGGTGTCCTGAAGTTCACCACTTCTGTCTTAAGAATCATGAAGTTGTCTTTGGAGATATTTTTTAACATGGTTTCCTTAATGGGGGGTAGGGGCAGAATGTGGATATATAGGGTAATTAGCTTATGGTCAGATCAGACCAATGAGGTGTTGACTTCAGGTGTGGAACACTGGTCACTCAGAACAAACCAAACCCCATAACCAACACAAATAACCACAAAGTGAGCTAAATACTACTCATTGCCAGAAGTCTCAGCCTCCAGATGCACACACTCGTGGTTCTCCTCAGTATGGAGAATATTGATATCTGTGCAGTAACAGAAACCTAGTTCAAGGCTCCAGAGAGCACACCAGCACTACCAGGATACTACTCATTCCATTCCTTCCAGCATCAGAACCTGGATCATAGCACATAGGGTGGGGATGTATCCATATACATCAAGGATACCTACAGCTCTCTCTACATGCTCTCTACTGAATATGTACCCATAGAATGTTGCACAGCAAAGTTCTTCCCACTCCACAGGGGTGGGACCACAAAAGACCCTTGGCATTCATGCTCTATGAACCTGACAGGTGTGATCTGCAAGGGAATGGAGCCAATCATAATGGAAGTCAACAATAAAGACATTGGGAAACTTCACACAGTTGAGAACACCCAGTTTGGCTTCGTCAAATGCAGATCACGCCTCCTGAACTGGGTGGATTTCTTTGAGACAGTTACCCAGGCTACAGATGATTGAAATGAGCTCCACTCAGCCTACCTATACCTCGCTAAGGCCTTTGACACCATTCCCCAGTCAGGTATCATAGATGAACTCACCAACCTGGCCATGAATCCATACATTACAAGATGGATTGCAAACTGGCTCACAGATAGATCTCGCAAATTAAGAATTGCTGGCTACATGTCAGACTGTACACCGGTAACAACTGGTGTCCCCCAGGGTTCAGTCCTGGGATCCCTCCTGTTTGGTACAGACTTCTCAAAAGTACATGCCAACACAGGAGGGTTGTGGTTGACTAAGTTTGCTGGGAACTGTAAAGTGTTTGGCATAATAGATTAACCCCGGATGACACAAATATTCTCCAGAAGGGACTCTATGAGACAGATGTGTTGTGTCAGAATCATGGCCTTAAGCTCAATGTGGAAGAATGCAAAGTAATCCCCTTTGGTGAAAACAAAGTACCCACAAACTACCACATAGATGTTACCCCCTTAAAACTGACAAGGTAATAAGGGATCTGGGAACACAAGTAGACAGTCATCTTTCCTTTGACAACCATGTTGCAAAAGTGATTGGGAAATCCTGTGTGGCCCACCTAATCAACAAAGGGTTTGTATCAGGATCAAAAGAGGTAGTGGTGGCCCTCTACTCTTAAGTCATCAGACCCATCATTGAGTACAATGCACCATTTTGGATGTACTCAACTAAGCATATCCAGCAGATGTAGAGACCACAGAGGTACCTCACCAAGAGGATTACTGGGCTCAAACAGTTGTGTTATGCAATACAACTGGTAAAACTAAATATGTTCTCCGTTGCGTACCACCTACTCAGAGGCACACTCTGCCTAACATACAGAGCCATGTCCAACACATAACTGTTGAACATGCTCCATCTATGGATAACAAAATCGAGTCGCACTACACACTCCAGGGATATGAACCTCATCACAACAATGAATACAACATGCTGGTGGGATACAGTACCATCCCAGACACTTGTCTTACTGTGGAACAGAGTCCCAATGTACATCAGACAGAGCCCCTCGCTGACATTCTTCAATAGGAACCTTGATGGGTGGATGGGAAACAGACAATTCACGCCAGGCATCACATCAGCAGCCCCCACTAGAAAGGGGCTTAGGGTACTAACTATTAGAACTAGGGCTTGGGAGACTACCCAATGGGGTGGTGAAAGCTGCACAACTTGCCTAGGCTAATATATGCCTTTGTGAAGATAGTCTACTACATACCTATGAACCTATGTGACAGGTACATGTCTACAGAAAGTAGATGTGTACTTCATTGTACAGTCATGTTGTACAGCAGGCACATGGACCACATACACTGTAATGCTTACAGATACTGGTGGCTGTTATGGACAGTGGGTGAGATGTGCACCTCATGTCTTTTGTGATATTGGGATGTGTGCTGGGTGGGACAGTCCTGGATGGCTCCCTGTCATGGTCACCCTCTTACACACATCTCTGCCCATCCATCTTTGGCTTATTATACTGTGTTCCCCTATATATATATATATATATATATATATATATATATATATATATATATATATATGTACATAGATGGGTAATAGGCTATCTGCCTGAAGGCATATATTAGTATGGCCAGAGTGTGCAGCAATCATCACACATGGGGTTAGTTCATTAGGCCTCTGTGTAGTAGAGCTAATGAGGTGATCCATGGTGTGACAGTTCAGTTTCACATACACTCATCAAGGCTCCTCTGGAAGACAGTCAGTTAGGGACTCAGCTTAATGTAGGTTGGGAGCCTGCTCCAAAGCAAGGGAAGTCTGTGAGTTAGTAATATATCCCTCCAACATGTTCTATTTATTGTTGTGATGATGATATCCCTAGAGCATGTGGCACAGTGAGCTTGGGTTTACTTCAGATAGCGCATGACATCAGTTCTGCATTGGACATGGACCTGTCTTGTTGCATGGGGCAACTGTTTGAGGCCAGTAATCCTCTTGTTGAAGTACTTCAGTGGTCTTTCCAGCTGCTGAAGGTGCCTAGTCAGATTCATCGCAAGTGTGACGTGATACTCTCTGATGGGTCTGATGACTGATGAGTAGAGGGAACCTCCTTTGACCTACATGCAAAGACCTTGGCAATTTGTGGAAACACATAGCATGATTTTCTAACCACTTTGTGAATGTGTTTCTGGAAGTAGAGATGGCTATCCACATGTGTCCATAGATCCCTTATTATTACCTCCATATTTAGGGTGTTGGCACCTACGTAGTATTTGTATGACTGTAGCTCAAGGCCATAATTTTGACACCACATAAGTCTGACTGAGACCCTTTTTAAGGATGTCACTGTTGTCCCAAACATCGATTATGACAACCTTTTTGCAGTCATCCACAAACTTTGCTAAACATAGCCCTCGTGTGTTTGACTGTATTTCTGAAAGTATACACCAGACAGGAGAGGTCCCAGGACTGAGCCGTGGGGGACAGCAGTTGTTACCAGCTTGAACAGGACACCACAATTCTTACCTTGGGGGATCTATCTGTGCCCCAGTTGGCAATCCATCAGATGACATACATGTTTATGCACAGGTTGTTGATTTTGTGGATATGACATGTGTGTGGGATGTTGGAAAAGGGCTTTTCAAGATCTATGTAGGCCGTGTGGAGCTCATTT
Organism: Protopterus annectens; assembly: GCF_019279795.1. Classification (NCBI taxonomy): domain Eukaryota; kingdom Metazoa; phylum Chordata; order Ceratodontiformes; family Protopteridae; genus Protopterus; species Protopterus annectens. Next base: position 439,206,449 of record NC_056741.1, on the reverse strand, counting down.
CATTGATGTATGTCCTAGGTGACTGCCTTGAAAACTGTCTAGCAGGTTTAGGAACCATGATCTGCCCCTGACCAAACCAAAATGGGTAGGGTTGGGCATTTGTAGGCTCCCAATAGCTCTGTTTATGAGTTCCATAATGATGGACTCCCGTGGCCTTGCAGATCAGGCTTATTAGACTTATAAGACTATAGTTCCCATGGTCTGTTGTGCACCAACACTTGTGGAGTGTGCCAAATGTTGCTGTAACCCATTCAACAGTTTCATACCCTGTACAGGGGTGAGTCTCAACAGACTGTTCATGTGCAGGGTCTGTTTGTTTTGGAGTTCACATATGACACAGCCAGGGGAATCATGTCATCCCATAGATGCCATGTTTTTAGGTTTGGATAGAGCTGTTTAACCATTGTATATGTGATTTCTGGGTTTTCACAATCTCCAGGTATGGTAATGGGCCTTTTTGTCAGTGAGAGGGGGGTAAATATGTATGAACCTGTCTGTAAATATGTTGGCAATGTCAGTCATGTACATGTATTCATTTACACTTTGCACTGACTCAGAGCATATATGAGTTTACATTGATATTTATGACATAGCGAAAGACAGCTTCATGGTTCTCTATGGATACTTTGGCAATATTTTTGCCAGAACATGGCTTGGATAATGTTAGTGCTCATTGTTTCTTGATGATACTGATCGGAGATTTATTGATCGTCTTTGCATTTTCACTTTCTTTGAACAACTTAAGTACTTGTAGTACATAGTTTGATTATGACAGGGGTCCAATATGTTATATGGCTCTGTTTTCATATCACTGTGTGCGCAAGGCAGGATTGATGAATAGTGGCAAGTGTCTGGAGTAAGAACTGCAACTGCCAGATATGTGTGGCCCACTGCTGTACTCAGACATGGCCTAAGTGTGTGAGCATGCCCAGTATGACCTTTCAGTATGTTGTTGACTGACATTTGCTTCATTTGTTTGTGTGTGAGCATGCCCAGTATGACCTTTCAGTATGTTGCTGACTGAAATTTGCTAAATTTGTTTGTGTGTGAGCATGCCCACTATGTGCATATATACTATATGTGTGTGAAAAATCAAGTTGGTTTTTACTTCAGGGCTCACCTTTGTGTTGTACATCGACAGGAAGCACGCTGTGCCTGCAGGTCTTCCATGAGTCAATTTGCATAGACTTATCAACATTTCTACATACAGGGGGGACAGCTATTATTTGTACATTTCTACCCGGGGGGGGGCACACCTGATTGTTACTGTGGGTGTACATAGGATGAGGGGTACACCTGACACTTATACACATTTGCTAGGCCTGCACTGCTATGTCAGGTACTCCATTTCAGTCTGTACTGTTGCCTATCGTGCTGTCTTGAGGCATGCCACTGTACTACAGACCTTAGCTTCCAATTAAATGCATGTTATCTGTCTGCATAGGCCTGGGGGGAGGTTACTCATATGCCTCTTCAGAGGGCATGATACAGCATTTGTCTGTGTTTGCATTTATCTGCAATTGTCCTGCTGGCTGTGACTGTTAGGTATGTGACCCCCCCCAACTGGTATGTGTGAGTGACTTAAGTTTTGTCTGTGCCAGTGAAATGCTGTCATGGCTTAGTAGTTCAGTACTGTGACTATAGTGCACAGTATCCTGAGTTTGAGCCCTGTCACTGATTTTTATTTTCCTGCTGGGCAGACCTGACTGGTTAAGGAACAGTAAAGCAGGTGTGAGCGTGTTTACCAGACTTTGCTCGACTTTACCCGACTTTGCCCAACATTGCCCAACATTGCCCGGCGTTGAGCTGGTTAACGTGGTGCGCAGCTATGCCCAGTTGTATTTAAATATGATCAATACTGGTAATATTTGCTTAGCAGTGCTTTATATTGCTTAAAATAGGGACTTGTGCCTCAGGTGGTGATGCAGGGCTGCCTGTGTCGGATGCACATATTACACTCCTTATACATGTCAGAAAACAGGTAGTGTCAAGTTCAGCATCCCTTTTACTGTATGTGCGAGTCAGAGAGAGGTGTCATTTCCAGGGTTCCTACTGAGTCAGTGTATGTGCTATGCACTACTTCTTTGCCAAGACCAGGGCATACTGGGCATGCCTCCTTCTACCTACTGGGGCAGGCTCAGGTTGTTCTTCCTCCAAGTCACGCTGTGCCTGTGCAGGCCTTGGCAATGGTGGGGGGCTGTTTGTCCCTGCCCCATGTTGTTCCTGCTGCAGCTGTTTCTGCAGGATTTTAAGCTTTCCCACTTTGTATACTGCAGTGTTGCAGAGTTCTTGGGAAAAAAACAGGGGAGAATGGTGTTTGCAGAGTTTAAAGTGCTGGGCTGGGCTAGTCTGCTGCCTGTGTAATTGTCTGATTCTGATATATTTCACCTGGCAGCTCTGCTAGTTCTCCTTGGTTAACTTTCTACTACTTCTTTTCCTTCTTTTTCCTTTCTGTTTCCGCCCAGGGCAGTGCCGTGCAAATGAGCACACATGAGCACACATGTGCACACACACTGTGTGCACATTTGAAAGAAATTTCAGATGTATTCACGGCGTACACCTTTGGTTTCTGGTTTTCAAAAAGGACAACTGTAGACACGCCTCTTGCAATCCTGAGAAACTCTGGGCAAACACAAGATACTGTGCTCCAATAAGCTTACAGCCTTTCTGATACACCCCTTCATGATGTTACCTATATTCTACTCTACTACTCACCTACTCATACACTTACATTCTTGGGACATGGCTCACATGCTGGGGAAAATTGGGATTCACTATCCTTATCCTCATTTGCATAGGATTGTCTACTAATGCATGGTTACATCTCTCACAGTGATTTTCCCCCTATTAGCAACCACTACTCAGTGGCCATGTTGTCTGCAGCCTGCCATTCACCTGCATGGCAGGATAAGCTTTTTAGTAGAAATTCCTATTTATGGCTATTTTTAAATTATTTGCTGTTTTTTTAAAGCACCGCACATTTGCCTGGTGCTGCGCTACGCTTAAACATCGGAGATCGGGGGAAAAAAAAGTTAGATTTCAATCATTTTAAACATTTTTAAAGGCCAATGGCCTTATATTTGGCCATTAGCATGCTTCCTCAACTGTATGCATCCTTTATTTGGAGCTGTCATAGCTCTGTTTATGGTACTCCATTACCAACGGAGTACATTTCTGCAGATAACATTACTCTTCCACGGACAGGTTATTGTTTCCTGGATTGCAAATTTACCTCATTTGCATAGTTTTCAGCAGCAAATGAGGTAATTTGCATACCATGACCTTGTCCATGCAAGAGTAGCTTTAGAAGCTCTCATGCACGCCCCTGCCGGCTTTTGATGGATTGCTCGGCAGACATATTGCCTGTTTGACATCTTATTCTACTCTACAACTCCATGCAAGCTTTCATAAATCCAGCCCAATATCTGTGGGTTTGTGCATGTGTGTGCGTGTGTATGCATGTGTGTGTGTGTGTGTGTGTGTGTGTGTGTGTGTGTGTGTGTGTGTGTGTGTGTGTGTGTGTGTTTATATATATATATATATATTTATGTGTGTGTATGTAAATCTATGCATGTATGTATATATATCTTACAGGCTGCCCAAATTTCAGCTGGATGAGTGGTAAAATGTCAGTGCTGTAGATTGGAAATCAGCTGATTGCACATGCAAGTTTTTTTTTTACTGAGTTTGAATGTGATGTTCAGGGAATTTGCCATTTTCCCACTGTAGCAGGAGGTATACGGAGTGCATGGGGCAAGCAGTTTAAGTACTTTTATGTAATTTTTTTTAACTTTTGATGAGTGGAGTTTCAAACATTTATGCTTAATCAGTTAGAATTTGAGGTACTGAGTATACAACAAACTGTCATATACCAAGATATATATTATATTTATATATATATATATATATATATATATATACATATATATATATATATATATATATATATATATATATATATATATATATTTATATATATATATATATATATATATATATATATATATATATATATATATATATATATATGTGTGTGTGGGACTCCTGCAGGTATTTGAAATGTTTGCCGGCCAACATCTTTTTAATCGACTACTTTGGTCAACATATGAATATGGTCAACAGGTGGATGAGATCGACAATCCTGTGTGCTGGAATGTTCCCTTATCATGGGGATTGTACAATCTCAGAATTAGTATATATCATTAGTACTTATGTGTGGGGGTACAGGGGGGATTACCACCCAGCAAGAAACAAACAATATTATTTGTTTGTTATTTAGCAGGAAAATTGTATGCATCAAGGTTCTTTCTTAACTCATGCATTGCACTGTGCCATTTTTCAGTTTATTGACCTATTGTGGTTGATCAGTATTTAGGTCAGTTGATCTAAGTTAGTGGACCTATACATATATATATATATGTATATATATATATATATATATATATATATATATATATATATATATATATATAAAAAACACACAACCCAGACCAATGTGGAAGGAACTGCTGAATACGAATCAAAACAAGTTAGTGTAGTTACAAAATGCAGATGTAGATCTCCAAAAAGTACAAAAAATAGTAATCCAAAAAAATCCAAGTTTATTGAACGTAAGCGCTTTCCCGGTCCTGCCGCTTCTTCAGACGTGAATAAAAACCATGAAACAACTGCCATCATAAGTAGTAAAATTCAAAAAATGTCATTTCCTAGACTATTACAGAAGCGTCACTCCCATATCAGAAATGCTACAAAAACTACAAAAACTGTAAAAAACTACAAGAGCCATACTAACACTGATAGATACCTACTTAATTAAAAACACATAACTTTAAACAATGATTTAAACAATAATAATAGCAGATAAACAAATACATCAATGCCCAAAGTGCTGTGCTATAATAGTGAATAAATAAATCACCTAATGCGTCTATCTTTTAGTGTTGGTCTCAAAGAAACAGATTCATTGAGACCCCTACCCCAATGGGCTGCTAGCCGAAGGATCCATCGAGTTTCTGCTGCTTCAGTGCGATTAACAAGGTCGCCACCCCTCAAACAGATTGGCTGTACATGTAACACTTGAAACAAAAAAGTATGATGATCACAAAGAAGCATATGTTTAGACACAGCACTACAATTATCCCTCCTTGCAAAACAATACATGTGGTCACGGATCCGCTCTCTCAGGGATCTGTGGGTAAATCTATGCTTCTTTGTGATGGTCCGCGAAAGCGCTTACGTTCAATAAACTTGGATTTTTTGGATTACTATTTGTTGTGCTTTTTGGAGATCTACATCTGCATTTTGTAACTACGCTAACTTGTTTTGATTCGTATTCAGCAGTTCCTTCCACATTGGTCTGGGTTGTGTGTTTTTACATTTTCCTTGGGACTTGGTCTGAGTTTTCTATTTATCGTTAATGGAAGGAACCGCACTCAATGTTTTACCGACTGCGTCTGATGAAGAGGTTCGTTTTGGCATCACTGGTTCTTTACAGGATGTCTTGAAAGATCTAGTTAATCCACTTCTTTCCATGGATGATGTTTCTTTTCCAGATATAGGTGAACTTGATGTTGACAATGAAATCATGGTTTGACAACTTAAGAGGGATATTGAAAATAACCTCTTCAAATATAAGCGACTTCAACATCAGAGACACCATCTGGAAGCGAGCCTCAATTGTAAAGTCATTCCGAGGGGGCTCCGCATACTGAATATGCCCACGTATGGCAGTATGTTTCCGGAGTTATTAATAAAATGGCAGAAGATTAACCTGCAAGCCAGTGAAGCTTATATGCGTCTCCTTATAGACTTTTTTAAGCCCACTGAGGCTGAACTGCTAACTAGTATAGACAATCAGCAGAAACAGCTGATTGACTTGATTGGTGGTAATGCGTCTGATTTATTTTTGAGAGAACTCTTAGATCGCACTAATCGTTATGGTGCCAATTTGCTTATGCAGAAAAAGAAAAAACTATTAAGGAACAAAAAAGATTTCGACAACCATAATGTTTTTGTTTGGCCAAAAACTAATGTCACTGCTAAGTCTCATGTGCACAGGAGAGCTAGTACAACGGCACCTTCTTCTTTAGGTGTGACATCAGGAAATGAAATATTTGATGTTAACACCGCTCACAAGGATTTGGCTGGTAATAATGGTTTACCACCTCCTATAGTAAGCCTGGCTAACACTGATGATCAGCATAGAGATGCTGTTAGTACTCTGAAGTCAGTGACATCGGTTTATTTCACCCCTGCTGAAGCACGTTCTTTACCATCAGTTCCACCTGATGATTCCAACTCGTGCACCAGTACGGTGGTGCGACGTAAGATACATCTTGATAGACCTCTTACCAATGACCAACAGGATTTTCCCAATGCTCCACTGCCTATACGTATGGGCAGGAAGAGGGGGATGGAACAGGAACCAATGAGGGTTGCGAAACAACGAGACCCAGATGTAGAAACCAATCATTCTATTCACAGATGGGTCCAACCTCATTAGTCTGGAACATCTCCGGGTATCCTTTAACCGAAGCTGAACTTTCTGTTCTTAACAAGGGCCTCTCTTTTATTCCTAGCAGCAAGGCCGATATTAGCGATTACATTCTTGCAATTAGAATGTTTGTGAGAAATTTAAACCTGAAACTTCTTCACAAAGATTTCTCAACTACAGGTGAGCACACCTTTAAAAAGAAAAGTTTGGCTAATCCACATCTGCGACCGAGTCTGGAACTTTTTATAAGAGGTGTAGAAA